>NC_137771.1:61184454-61481166 GCF_963455305.1 Plecotus auritus
AGAGTAAGCAGCATACTGAACTACTCATTTACAGTATTTTAACTTAAAACAGCCAGAATTTTTATCTAAGTTTGGTAAGGCTCCAAAATGCTTTATTTCTGTGTCAATTTTAGTAAGAATTTAGATAATAATTTACAAATCAATGTCTAGACTTTGTGGGTTGTCAGCAGAAGTGTTCATCTTTTAGTAAAATTTATCTTTATTGTTGAAAGTACAATAGATGTCCTCTTTTTTCCCCCATTGATCCCCTCCGACTGCTCCCACCCTCTCTCAAGGCCTTCATCATTCTTGAAGATCTCATTCCATACCATATAATAAAAAATCAGCGATGTCTGCCTTTACTGGAGCATTTTGTGATCAAGTATGCTGTTTTTTTTTTGTTTTTTTTTTTGACTAGCAAAGTGTGGTGAAATAAAAGGAGCTTGACAATTTTACTCACTTTTCTTCCTGGGTCCCCTTAATAATAAATGTTGAATATCTGTGAACTGCTACAGAAGAAAGATGCATCCACAGGGGATTTTCAACTTAACCCAAAGAGAGAAGACAAGTGTCACAATGGAAAAGACTTGACTCTGAATTTTAAAACTCCAGTTCCTTATTTTAACTCTGCATGCCTTAAAGTATAATGTAATGTCTGTCTATGTGTCTCATTTTCTCTACAAAAAAGGAATTTGAGAAGATGATCATTCAGAGCTAAAAGTCTATATAAGGGTTACATATAAAGTTTTTATCTAGCAGTATACAAGAGCCACTTATCCTGATAAGGACCTAATTCAATAAGAATTAAAAAATGCAATCCTGAAACTGTAATAGCTACCATCTTAGGCATCAACAGCTGACTCACATTTAAATGAACTGGCATAATTATTTTTTAGTAAGTGGGATACTTATAAATAATAAATAATTTTTAAGTACAGATCTTTTAACAGAGAACCAAAAAAAATAAAATAAAATAAGTGGTGAGATCAGGCCGGCAGGGGAGGGCAGTTGGGGGAAAGATCAGGCAGGCAGGGGAGGGCTGTTGGGGGCGAGATCAGGCCAGCAGGGGAGGGAAGTTAGGGGCAATCATGCAGGCAGGCATGTGAGCGGTTAGGAGCCAGTGGTCCCAGATTGCGAGAGGGATGTCTGACTGCCGTTTAGGCCCTATCCCTGTGGGTTCGGGCCTAAACCAGAAGTCGGACATCCCCCAAGGGGTCCCTGATTGGAGAGGGTGCAGGCTAGGCTGAGGGAACCCCACCCTCTGTACAGGAATTTTGTGCACCTGGTCACTAGTTATAAACCATAAAGTAATACTATGAATTACTTTTAAATAACAACAACTTGCTTATTTTTAGTTTACTTCTCTAAGATGTGGCCCTTTTGTCAAGTAACCATGACTTAACAAAAAAAAATTTTTAAATGATCTTATTTTATAGGAACACAAAAATTTTACCTCTAAGAAAAATAAGCCACTATCAATTGTGTGTTTTTTCTTTACTTAAGTGCCAATTGAATTATTTTCTTTAGCAAACAGGCATTTTAATGAAATAATTATGTTTTATCATATTCAGAATAGTTTTTAGTTTATACAGTGTGCATAATTCTAAAGTAAATTTAGTAGATATTTTTCATTTTGTCAGTTTCCAATTTTGAATTAAGTTGAGGCTTTTTTGATATATATATATATATGGCAAAAAAAGTCAGTATTACCCACTGACATATATATGTCAGTGGGTAATACTGACTTTTTTTGCTTTCTCTAAAGATAATTATTATTACCAACCAGTTTCCTAGGAAGAAACATTCTCTCTGTCAATTCCTCTTCTCCATCTGCTTTCACATACTGCAAAATTATAATCATCCATAATTTGTGATAGATTCTTGCCAAACGTTGCTAAAACAATTTGGAAAGTGCCAGACAAGGACACTTGCCAACTTACACACACTACAGATGCTTTTGTTCTTCACACTTTTCTCCAGAAAATTTGACTATGAAAGTTATTTTGATAGATTTTTAATTTTAAAGTAATTATGGAAATAAATTTATTTTATCTATCTAGAACAAATGATACATTTCCCCCAAAAGGTGGTGACACGATTGATATGACACTAATTTCACAAGAGTAAAAATGCCACAAACTAAGAATTTAATGAGGAGTAATTGGGCCATGAGCTCGTTAACCAAGACTACTTTTTTACATTAGAATCTCCAAAACATAGTGTAGTTACTGGTATGTAGTACAAATTTTGTGCTTGACTACAAGTTCTAGCAAGAAAATGCAGCTATTCAAATGTGTTAGACTGAAGAAAGGTAATTGTCTTTACCAAGGTTATAGTTCAAGTAGCCTAAGGAAAAAATACATATAGAAAATGGTATTTACCTGTCCATCTAGGTTACCTAAACTAATCCTGAGGATAAATATTCTGACAGCTGTTGCAGCCAAATAACTTTCACGTTTTACTTTTTAAGTGAAATTAATGAATGAATTTATGTCCCATTTATGCCATTTCTGTGCTCACCTTCAAAGCCAAACTTCTCAGATTTTGTCTCTACTCACCATTTCCATCTCCTAAAATGGTCAACACTGTTTTTAACCATTTCCAATAAGGCTTTTGCTTCCCAAGATTCTAATTGAGTCCAGCACAGATTGTGTCATACCAAGCCAATCTAACTCAACCTCTCACCCTTCTTGGCATGATTTACCATCCAGTCCTTCTCAAAATATTTCTTTTCTAGATTTATATAATCCCCCAGTCTCCTGATTTATCTTTTAATACCCCAGCCTCTTATTAACAGAGTTATTTTGTTTTTGTTTTTTGGGGGAGGGGTGTTGCTGCTTCTTCCTTTTATTCTAGACCTCCAAATTTTGGATGCCCAAATTCTTCATTTTTAGCTTCCTTCTCTTGGCTAGCCAAACTTTATCCCTAGGTTATCTCATATACTCTGATGATGTTATATATTTAATTTGTGTTGGCACCTTAAATATATCTCTCCAGTTTGGCCTTCTTCCTTCACCTCTCAACTCATGTATTCAGTTTCCTTTCAATATTTTTACTGTGGTATATCTAAATATATCAAACTGAAGGAAGCCTAAACAGAAGAGTTTGTTACATCCTGCCCAGATATCTACCTTTCCTATTTACAGCTTTCCCCATCTTCACCAACAGCAGAGACATCAGCTGAATTCCCCCATGGAAAGTAAACAAAACCATAAGAGTTTAACTTGACTCCTCTCTTTCACTCGTTCCCATCTTATACATTAAGAAGGTCCCTCAAAATACATTAATCCATTCATGACCCTACATGATCTGGTCTTCACTCAGTGTCATCTTCCCCTATTCTTTTCCTTCATTCCTTGCTCTGGGCACATTGCCTTTTTGGTCTCTGGAATACACCCTATTCTTTCCAGTCTCCAAACATTTCTATCTATGCTTTTTTGTGATATGCTTTTCACAGAGTTTTACAAAGCCTCCTGACTGCCTAGTGTAAAGAACTCTCCTACATACTAGTACTTACAATTCCTCTAAAGTAAATAAAGCAATTTTACCTTCTTTATATTGTTTATTGCATATGAATCACTTATTTGATTAAGCTTTCTCTGTGTATGAGTTTATTGTCTACCCATCATACTCCTAATATATAAGTACCCTGAGGGCAGGGATTTTATCTTGAATAATCTCAGTGCCTGGAACAGTGAATGAACACTTTGGTATGCTTAAAATATTTGTTGATTACTTTAAAACAATGTTAGAACAAGCAGGTCCTGAATTTGAGTGTCTTCCACACAGTAGGTCATAAAGAAATATTTTTTGCTATTTATATATGAATAAAATATACATAAATATATAGAAAATATTGATATATTTTATTTCAATTTTTTACTGTCTTCTTAACTCCACCTTCCCTTCAGGTTCTAGCCATAACATTTATCACAGAAGCCTACTTACAGTGTGAATTATAAAAACCATACATATTTCTGTATATACTTTAAAAAAAGAGGTTAATTTATGTTATTTGTATATTTACTATTATCAATCACAAAAGCTACTAAAATGTTGTTATAAAACATATTGAATGTATAACATAGTTAAAACTGAAATTGGATTCATGCTGTAGAAGATAATATTTTAAAACATTTTAACACATCCTAACTTTTATTATTTACATAAATACTGATTGAGAGTACATTGAAACAAAACTTATTTTTACTGGGAGACATTACTGTCTCTTATTTAAAACTAAACATTATCATAATTAAGAGGCAGGGATAGAAATACTCCTCTAATTGCAATTTTTAAAATATCTCTTTGGACATTAATTACAGTTGAACATAGGCCATGGCTTTTAAACAAGCTAGAATTAATCTCTACGGCAGCAAAGGAAAATTAGAAATGACATGAGAAAGAATTTAGTTTGCATGCCCACAGTAATTGCTACTTAGGATTCACATTCATTAAAGTAGTCAGAATAAGGGTTTGGAAGCATTTAGTACACAATGATTTCATAATCTTATATTTTTCCTTACTGAAAAATACACTCATCAACTTTTTGTTCTAATTTTATAACCTATGACCAGTTTAAATCATGAATGTATTCATATACAAATTTACAGAGAATCCTAATTCATAAACTTAATCACTCTACTCACATAGAGGCATTAGTTGTCTTTTGATTGTAAGCTACTTTTTATAAGATATTTTTGTAATAAGAGGTCATATAGAATTTATTTTTTACTAAAGTAAAAGATAGATATATAAGATCTTACTGGCAGATTATTCATTAGAAAGAATTACTAAGATTGTTTATAACAACTATATACATAACTGTTAGGGCTCTGGGTAATAAAATTTATTGATATTGCTTTAATTGATATGAGTCTAATATCTAATGGGAAAACAAGATAATCACAAACACCTCCATTACTGAAAAATATAATCGAATGTAATTCACCACATATAATGATAAAATAATTATATCTGACCCATAGTGTTAGATTGCTTTACGCATATTAAGCAATTGAATTCTTATTACTCCATAAAATAGGTTTTGCTATTACTTTTAAAAGTATATTTTTTTATTGATTTCAGAGAGGAAGGGAGGGGGAGAGAGAGATAGAAACATCAATGATAAGAGAGAATCATTGATTGGCTGCCTCCTGCATGCCCCACACTGGGAATTGAACCCACAACCTGGGCATGTGCCCTGACCAGGAATCGAACCATGACCTCCTGGTTCATTGGTCAATGCTCAACCACTTAGCCATGCTGGCTGGGAGTATTGCTATTATTTTAATAAGCTTTACACAGATTAGGCAACTGAAGCTCAGAATGTTGAAGTAATTTGCCCAAGGTCACATAGCTTATTGACTGTTATTTTGTGCTTACTTTTTACCAGACATAGTTTGAAATATTTGCACATTTTAACCCATTCAACCCTTATAAAAACTGTGTCAGTTAGTTACTATTATCATTTGAATATACATATCAATATACTTAAGCACAGAAAAGTTTTTAAAATTTTCCAACATAGGAGCATGATAAATAGTGGTACTAATAATCAGTGTTCAAATGGCATTTAAAAATAGTAGTCTGAATTAGATTACTCAAAACCTCAAGAAAGAATAAAAGTAGGAAAATAAGAAGAGCCAACAAACTAGCCGTGGAGAAGGAGAAAACAAGGAGGGTCAGATGCCAAGGAAGCCGAGAGAAGAAAGGGCTTTCAAGAAGAGGAAGAGGTCAATCACACCAAATGCTACTGAGAAGTTATGAAAGGCTAAAGAATAAGAAAGAACTGACTGCAAGTGGATAGAGTGCACCGCCAAAAAAAAGACAGATTATTTTGGGTGAAGGGGCAAAAATGGGAGAGAATAAATGAAGTTATTAAGGACAATTCTTTCTAAACTTTTATAGGAATAGAGAAATAGTACAAAAGCATGAGGGAGATGTGGGCCCTAGGCAGAATTTTTAAAAGATCATAACATTAACATACATTTATATGCCAATGGGAAAAATCAAAGGAGAATACATAATTGACTGTGTGAGAAATAAGGGGAAATCTCAAAATCAAATCTGTACTCATGCAAGAAAATCTGTGATAGTTAATTTTATGTGTGAATTTGACTGTGCCATGGTGTGTCCAGCTATCTAGCCAAACATTATTCTGGATGGTTTTGACTATGATTAATATTTAAATCAATAAACTGAATTAAGCAAACTGTTCTCTAATGTACGTAGGCCTCATCCAATCATTTGAAGGCCTAGAAAGAACAAAAAGGCTGATGAAGTAAGAGAGTATTCCACCTGAGTATCTTAGAACTGAGATATCAACTTTTCTCTGTTTTCAGACTCAAACTGAAACATCAGGTCTTCTAAGCTTTTCCTGGGTCTCCAGCCTGTCAACCTTCTAACTGGAACCGTGCCATCAGTTCCTCTGGTTCTCAGGCCTTTAGAATAGGAATGGAACTACATCATTGGCTCCTTGGGACTTGTCAGCCTCCATAATTACATGAGCCAATATCTTATTTTATAAACACACACACACACACACACACACACATACACACACTCTATTGGTTCTGTTTCTCTGGAGAGCCTTGCCTAAAACAACTAGGATCCAGAGGACAAGTCTTCAAATTCTCCTAAGCTAGCTATTGGGCTTTGACTACTTAAGCTCAGCTGACCATCAGAAAAGATCAGATTAAAAACTGGCAGGAGCCCTGGTCAGTTTTCTTAGTGGTTAGAGTATATGCCTACACACTAGAGGGTCACCAGTTCTATTCCTGGTCAAGGGCACATACCTCAGTTGTACGTTGACCAGCCCCAGTAGGGGCACATGCCAGAGACAACCCATCAATGTGTCTCTTTCACATCTATGTTTCTCTGTCACTCTCCTGGCCTCCTCCCTCCCTTTTACTCTCTCAAGAAATTAATGTAAAAAATACCCTCAGGTAAGGATTTAAAACACACACACACACAAAAACTGGCAGGAGTGATGACTCTTTGTGTTGCTCTCACTTTGAAGCATTTCCAAACTAACAGAGAAGTGTTCCAAAGAACATCCTCAAAAACAAATATATAGGAGAGTGGACTTGGCCTTCAGTGCTTCCCTTTCAGCCTCTTTGAAGTAAGGGTCCGAGCAGTTGCCCAGAAATTATGAGCAGGGACGATGTCAGCACTCAGAAATCCATCCTAGTAGGACCTCTAAGAAAACTATTGTTGTATGGCAGGTTTATTTTTTACTCCTTTTATATTTTGCTTTTCTCTCCTATTTTTTTTCTAGATTGTATTTTCAAATTTATCTATAGTAGATAATATTGGTATGATTACAAAACAAATCACAGCCATTTATGAAACTTAGAACCAACTGAAACACCAATCTTATACTATCATTCACCTGCCTATAATACTTGTTGACTACTTTAACCTTCAGAATAAAGTTCTGAATATGGAAGTCTAAGAATCAATAGGTAGGAATACATATTTTTCTTCTTAAATTAATTTTATTTGTTTCTTTTTCTTTTTTCAGTCTTTATTTTATTTTTTTTAAAAAGATTCCCAAAATGCTGTTATTCTAAATCTTGAGCTGCAGTAGAATATTTCTTTGTTGTTTGTTTATGGTTTCTCTCTGTGTAATTTCTTCAGTGGTTGATACACTATCATAGTTGTTCTGTGAGCATGTTTGACTTCTGTTTTTTGTTTTAGTTTTAATCAATGGAGAAAGAGTGACCAAAGGCAGCTACCTTCCCATGATGAATAGAACTCTTGGGAGAAGTTGAATGAAAGAAGTCATTTTAGAAAATTTTCTGGATATGTTGCAATTTAATTCAACCTTACCAGAATCTGTGCATTTGTTTTTAATTTACATAAATAACATTTGGAGTATCTAATTCTGTATCTTTCATATTTAACTGAGCACTTTGTTTTTAACCTCCACTGTCATTGCTATGTTTTATGTAATTACCACTAAGTATACCAGATTATTTGCATAAAAAGGTCCTGTAGAGAGGGTGACATTTGGGACTGAAAAGATTTCATTACAATTTTTATTTGTTATTTAGTAATTATCTGTGTTTATATTTTAAAATAGAATATAGGTGCCACGGCTGCATAGAAACACTCCATTAGCAGATGGAAGACAGATTAGGTAGCTTTAGAGATTTAATTTAATAGATAATGTTCACCTAATTTAAAAAATAATATTCATTGACAAAGAAACTAATTTAGTGATATTATTCAACAGGTTCAATTAACTTTATAAAGATGAATCATCTTGATCCATTTCTATAAAATGAGTAAATACGCTGCCATGAATAGTTTTTCTCCATGCACTGAGAAATAGTGCCAAAGTTGTAACCTCATACCAACCATAAATAATGCTTAAATGATGCTGTAATTTTTGCAATCTGGGGCTATTCACAGATGAATTATTCCGCTAAAACTGATATCTCTACTAGCATAGTCGTGCCTCATTATCTCATTCCAAGATGAATGAAGGGGAGGAAAAATGTTAAGCTGATTCATATTGTTGCCACAGTTAAACTGTTCTCTAATCAATTGCAATGTTGTTTGGTAAACAGATATTTGCAACAACCTCAAATTTGTTTAAATGCAAGAATTTCCATAAAAAAGAATAGCATTTTTTCTTTGAGATATATTTTATTACACTGTTAAATCATCTTCTAGAAGAAATTATATTGTTATATTAAATTTAAAAAATGGAAGCATACTACATGTATTTATGTCTGCTTTGGGGTATAAAATAAAACATTTTTTAAGTTCATCCAACATGCACATTCTAGGTTTAAAGTAAAAGCTTTATTCCCGACATTAGAAATACAACAGGAATACATTATTTAATTTTAAAAAAAAAGCTTTGAAAGATTCATCTAACTGAAAATGATCACAGGTCATGGTGATATGTTAATATCATCTTCTTCTCTGGGGCATAAAATAATTCTCTTACTCCTTGGGATTTAATTCTTAGGCACTGCCTGGACCATTATAAAAACTCACAGACAGGCAGGATGCTTGACTGACCCACAATCAATACATACTGACTACACATTTGCCTAATACATGGCTCCTATTTAGATCTCTTCATGAAACTTCATTTGCTATTAAGCAAGTATATTTTGCTTAATTTTAGAAACTGATACTGAAAACACAAGACATGAATGACTAACCCAGAAATCATGTTACTAGGAATCATCATCTTCTTCTTGGTCTACTGACAAGTCTCTTAAATGTCCTCCCACATCTATTCTTTGTCACTTCTAATCTGTTCTCAAAGAGCAGTCAGAGTAATCTTTTAAACAACTAAAATATGATTTTGTTCTGCTTAAAACTTTTTGCTTGTTTCCCACTGTCCTTTGCAGAAAGGCCAGAGTACATACATAGCAAGGCTGGTAAGGCATTGCTTCTTTCCACCCACTCCCGGCTCATCACCTCCTCTTTTCTTCCAGGTTAACCTTTGTGCTTTGGCCTTCCGTAACTGCCAACAAAGCACAATGCTCCTTCCTCAAGGTCTGTAAACTTTTATTCATTTTTCTTATCTCAGTCTAAATGGGGCATTCTCAGTGAAGCCTTCCATATTTCTCCTCACTAGCTTAGATAGTCTTGTCATACACAAACTCAATACCCTGCACACTGCCGCCTCCTCACTGATCACCACTGGAATGTATAATATCCATTTCCCCACCTCCTGCAAACCACATTCATCCAAAGGGGTGTGCCCATCATTCACTCTAGTATTCTAGACACGTATGTGACACATTAAAGGCACAAAATAAATATTTTAAAATAAATTACATAATTTTAAACAGGTCTTAATTTTACTTGCATATCTTTGCTTATTTAATTGTCTCATGCATTTGCTTATATTTTCCAATATGTACTGCATACACAGACACCTTCTAGATGGCATTTGCTTTATGATTTTACCCTTCACACTACATATTGACTATGACACTCATGGAATGCAACTTTTGACCTTGTATCTCAGGTTCTCTTTTTTTCCAAGCATTGGATTTTTGGAGAGAAGGAACTACGTGGAATTTATCTTTATGTCCCCCTGATATAGCTCACAAAATAGAAAAACAAGAAACATTTAAATTAAAATAGGAAATGTTATAGAAGAAAATTCTAGCATAGTCTAATAGCCTCAAAAAAATTATATACCATCCAATTTGGTCAAATTCCCTGTTATGTAGAAGTAAGTATGTGATTTACCAAATAATTGAGCATTGAGTGCAATTTGCTTAAAAGGAAAACTACTCTTCTCTGGCCCATTTTAGAAAAATGAATATCCTGAATATAGATCATCATAAAAGAAAAAAAATATCCTAAAAAGGTACGCTGAGACTGACCTCAGTCAGTCTAGGATGCCAAAAACAAAAATATCAAAATACCAAGCATTAAAATGGACCACTTGAACCTTTGATGTTTTGTGTGTTTTTTAAAGACTTTATTTTTAGAGCAGTTTTAAGTTTACAACAAAATTGAGAGGAAGGTACAAAGATTTCTCATGTTCTCCTGCCCTCATTCATGCAAAGCCTCCTCCATTATTAACATTGGTCACCAGAATGGTACATTTGGTGCCAACTGTGAACCTACACATCATACTCATCTAAAGTCCACAGTTTACTCATGTTGTTGTACATATTGTATAATGACATATAACCATCATTATCATATTGTACAGAGTGTTTTCACTGCTCTAAAAATCCTGTGTCCTATCTCTTCATCTTTCTCTGCTCTTATTCTTGGCAACTACTGATTTTTTATTTTATTTTATTTATTTTATTTTATTGTCTCTATACTTTCATTTCCACAGTGTTATATAGTTGGTATCATACAATATGTAGCCTTTCAGTCTGACTTCTTTCATTTAATAATATGCATTTAAGATCCCTCCATGTCTTTTCACAGCTTAATAAATAATTGTTAATGCTGAATAATATTCCATTGTCTGGATGTGCCACAGTTTATGTATCCACTCACCCACTGATGTCCTTCCCAGTCTAGGAAATTATGGGTAAAGCTGATATATAAATTCTTGTGCAAGTTTTTATTTGGGCATTAAGTTTTCAACTCTTTTGGGTTAAAAACCAAGGAGCACATTTGATGGATCACAGTCTCACAGCTTTCAACATTTAAACCAACAAGGGTATGTTCTGAACAGATGTTTAGCACAGCAGAAGATATTACTTGTGATTACTCAGAAAATTCAAGGCTTATTATATGTTTTAAAAGTTTTTTTTTTATTTTTAAAAAGTAAGTTTTTAAGATTTAATAAAATACATTATACAAAGATATGTATTAATCCTATAAATAAATATTAATATGCAGCTAAAGTATGAGTTGATTATAATATTCCAATATATATCATAGAAAGAGATCCACATATGAGGTCCTTAGTAACTCCCTTTAAGGGGACTGCTCAGAGGGAGACCTTTAATTTTATTCTTAAATGAAACATTGATTAAAAAAATTCTGATTTATTCCTTTTATTGCAGAAGAAAATTAATTATTCATCTATTTTTAACTAGAAATTTACATTTTAATAGGAACAATAATGACCACCCTTTTGTTCATTGATAGGCATATTCTTTTATAAACAAACAACTAAACTGAGAAAAGGTAATATGGACACAAAAGTTCTTCCTTTTCTAAGTATATTTTATTTGAAAAAATATAGTCATACTTGTTACAAATCTACTACTTCAATCTTGCACTACCCTGGCAATTCTTTTTTATTATTCATTACTAAGCTGGGATAGAACTGTAAGAAATGCATGCTTCTAGTTAGCCTTTAAAGACAAACATGTCTACTTAATAAATATGAGGTCCAGCTTTGGATCAATGAACTAGGAGCCAGGATTCCTACAATTAATGCATGAATCTTTGACTGATTTTTCCATAGATCTGGGAAGAGCCACTTAAGCCCTTTATATCTTCACTTTGCAATGTGAATAATAACAGAGCATATGCATTACTGGACTCTGTGAGTTTAATTCTTTGCAAAAGCATTTTAAAATACTTTGATGAGAAGTATTATATTAAAGCAAATTACTGTTATTCATTTAGATGATTGTAAAACACTGTGAACAAAGGAAAGTGTGAGCTCATTGTATGCTAGAGAAAGGACGTAGAAAATTATTAGTGTAGTTATATTTCTCAAAGTAAAAATATTCCATTCTACAGTGTGTCCCTGATAGAGATATGACAGTTCCTACTTAATATGCTTGCACAAGCATCACTATATTGATTTAACAGGCAATTTGATTTTCTGAGTGAAACAATAAAAAATTACATTCCTTTTCTTAGTATTTGATATCTTACAAAAATTCATCTTCAAATATCCTTCATGTTGTGGCTTCTAAACTCCAGAGAGGCAACAGGTTTATAAATTTTATAATTTAGTATAATTTCAACATCAGTCCTCCCATTGGTTCAATAAATAAATAAACAATGTCATGTGTATTTTAAGAAAATGTTTAGCTATTAATTGTAAAGTTTTGTCTAGTAAGACAATGTTCATTATTATGTCTTTCCTAATGAAATTTTTCAAATATAACTTTTGAGCTCCACTTCCTCTCTCCTGGCCATTAACTTGACTGAGGATATTTTTATACTTTGTAAATGAAGTCCTTATGCAAAATCAAGCTTAACTTTCCTATGCCTTATTGAGAACATGTATCCCCACTTCCAAAGACTACAAGCCATCACTGATGTGCTGGCATTCTTTCCCTTAAAAGAAACCAGAAACCTTTGCTTTAGCCAAGCACAATCACTGATCAGAGGGTTCTCTTAAATTGACTTGTCATCAGAGAAAAACCTCATTTTCTTTCTTCCTTCCTCTCTTTTTCCTCAATGAAGAGGTCATTGATGGATACAGGAATATTCGCAAATGGAGTTCAGAATTTCTCCTTGGCCTTTTCAAGAAGCTACATTCAACGCAAGTTCCCAAAACAATGAATTTCAAAAAAGACCAGGTACATTAAACTACAAAACCAAGAAACTGCAGAAAATACTATTATTATTTTTCAAAGAAACAATGTCTTCAAATGTGAGAAAATTATAAGATTTATAATAATGATTCATTGAAAGTTTACTACTCAGTGGTTTTATTTTCCTTCTAGAATGGTCATTAGTTGTAATCTATAGTGTTCAGGTTAGGTGATATAGATGTGGTCTGATTATATTGGATAGTATACATAGACCTAGAACAGATTTGGAGTTGCTTGAGAAATCTAAAAAACAAAAACAAACAAAACAATAAAACAAAAAACAAAAACAACAACAACAAAAAAAACACACACACCACAAAAACAAAAGACAACAACACCAAAAGCGAAACTTCGATTGGTTGAGAGAAGATGAGAACAACTGATTTTAGAAGAATATATTTAAGATTTAAGGACAAATTTTATTAAGTGGGCCCCTATGAAAAAAACAAGAAATGATCAAACCAATATGCTTTGATATAAATTTCACCCCTTTCTGTACTTCAGACTAAGTATAGGACTTCTTCCCTAAGGGCCAAGATTTACATTTGTCTTGTTCACTACTATAAGCACCTAGAACATTGTCCAACACAAAAAGCTCATTCCAATATTACATAATGAGTGGATTAAAGAGTGATTCTTGCTAATCTCCAATATCTGAATGAGTAAAATGTCTCCTTAACCAAGTTCATTTTTACTACTTCCTACCCTGGTCCACGTAGCATCTGAGTAACAGTAAGTGATGCTCTAGATCAGGGGTCCTCAAACTTTTTAAACAGGGGGCCAGTTCACTGTCCCTCAGACAGTTGGAGGGCCGGACTATAGTTTAAAAAAAAAAACTTTGAACAAATTCCTATGTGCACTGCGGGACCGGGACCAATCGGCTGCTAAGCAGGACAGGCAGCGGCACATGGCGGGCCAGATAAATGTCCTCGGCAGGCCGCATGTGGCCTGTGGGCCGTAGTTTGAGGACGCCTGCACGGTAGTTTAACTAGATGATTCCTATTGAAGTTTGTTTGTTATTTTATAAATGACTGTTTCAAAGTCCTGCACCAAAGATTTCACTGTCATCTAGATTTTTTCCTCTCAATAATTGTGTTTTTTTTTCTCTTTAAACCTTTGCTCTTGCCTGGAAAAAAATTTAGCATATAGATTTTCTGATTATCTTTGGATTTTCACATTTAATGGTTCTTTGTATCTTTTGTGATATCTCTATTTGATATTTTACATAGCTGAAATCCCCACTTACTTGAAAACTACCAAGGACAACTAAAAAATAATATTCCACTAATGTCTACTCTTTTCTAACATACAAGTCTATAACTTGTATATAGATATATGCTCATCTATTTGATCAATATTTTAATTTAATTGGATCCCATAGCTGGGAAGAAATAAAAAGAGCAGAGTGAAGAAAATTGATAGAAAATAATGAAGAATAAGCTATAAAGCATGCATTGTTATACTTTCATGAATTAGATTCCCACTTTAAACAACTATTGACATTTTCATATAAACTTCTTTCATTTGTCTTATCAACTTAGCAGTTGAAAATTGATTCTTTGCTTGCTTGCAAAGACAGAGGGAAAGCAAAATGGCAGCTAACACCCTTTTCTTATCAGAAGTGGGTGGGATCGGATAAATATCAAGTCATAAATATTCAGTATTGTTATCAAAGAAAATAAGAGAAATATTTTTGTTGAAGTCCCAGATTATAGTACATGGATGATGATAATTTTCTGGGCCTTAGTTTTCCCATTTACAATAGTGATAAAAATGATGTCAGTACTATTATAACACAAAAAATCAGCATATATAAATTCTTGAATTCTATCCTGCTATCTACCTCTTCTCAGATTCTATGAGGTACCTGCCAGGGGACATAATAACAGTGTTTTTCTGGTCTGTATTACTAAATTCCTGTTTAGCTTGACTATAACAGTCCTAGGTTAGAAATGTTTATTTAAATTAGAGTAACTACAGAAGTCAAGAGCACAGCTTGGGAATCAAACCTAATAGGACTGAAATCCAGGATCTGTCACTCTTTAGCTGATTAACCTTAGACCTATTAATTTCAGAATCCACTTGCTCTTCAGTAGAGTGAGGATACAATATGTTTCACTGAACTGTTGAAACATCTATAATAATAAAAGCGTAATATGCAAATCGACTGACTGGCCGAACAGTGGGACAACCATCTGGACAACCATCCAGATGACCACGCTATGACACCCACTAGTGCCAGGACAGCCAAGGTGGGTGTGATGTGATTGGTCAGTGGCCCAGCCATCGCCCTATGACCACCCTGCAGAGGGAGGATCCAGCCACCAGCCGGCTAGGCAATTGATCAATCGGGGGGCTCCACGATTGCCCCAAAGAGGGAAGCCCAGGCCACCGACCAGCGGGCTACAGTGGGTGGGCGGGGCGTCCCTCTGTGGGGGCAATCCATCATGGGGGTACCGGACTGTGAAAGGGCACAGGTCGGGCTGGGGGACCTCCCCTAGTGCATGAATTTCATGCACCGGGCCTCTAGTTAAATATAATAGCATGTATGAAATATTTATCAAAGTAAAAAACAGATGTGCACAATGAAAGGGAAGCTACTGGTTTAATCAGGTATTTTCTTCCTTGACCTTTTCCCCCAACCACCTGGGAAAAAATCAAGTGAGTAAATGAGACAATTTCATGTGGAAGTGATTCACAAGTGAACAGAGAATTTAGCAAATCCAATTTTATAGGATGGGGCAAAAGTAAGTTTATAGTTGTGTATGGGAAATAATACAATCCTATCTACCGTGTTTCCCCGAAAATAAGACAGTGTCTTATATTAATTTTTGCCCCCAAAGACACGCTAGGTCTTATTTTCAGGGGATGTATTATTTTTCCATGAAGAAGAATACGGTACACATTTATTGTTAAATGAAAATAAAGGAAATTTATTACCTGTATATGGTACGGTAGTACGGTAGTTGTCAACACAAACCAGACAAACTGTGAATCCTACAGTATCAAGAATTTACTCATTTATTCAATGACAATCATGTCATCATCTTCTGGAACATCATCATAACAATCCAATTCCTGAATTTCCTGGTGAATTTCTTGTAACTCCATTTCTTTCAGAATCAGTGGACCAAATCTCTCATGTTTAGCAATAGCACTGTCTTTAAATGAGTACTTCTTGTCAAGGTAGCCTGCTTGCAGTGCATTTGCAATGCAACTGTCAGTGATTTTCTCCCATGAATTCTTCACCCAAGTCACAACTTCTTGCAGTTTAGGTTTCACAAAGTTTCCACGCTGATTTCTCTCCATTCTATTTTCAATGTAGTCATTAATTTCCATGTGCAAATTGTCTTTGAATGGCTTGTTTATTGCAATATCAAGAGTCTGGAGATAGGCCATCATTCCTGCAGGAATCATTATCTGATCTATTTTTCCTTCGTGAAGAAATGTCTTCATTTCTTTAGCACGGTGAGTGCTGGCTGCATCCCAGACTAGCAGACCTCTTTGGCTCCCTCGCATAACAAGCGGCAGCATTAAATCGACCCACTTCCTTATAACTGCTTGTGTGGCCCAGGCTTTTTCAGTTTCAAGAATAAAAATGCCCAAAACACGTTCAATCTTTTCCTTCTTGCCCTTAGAAATGATTAAAGGTGGGATTTTAGTGGCATCCAGACGAATTGCCAAAATACAGGAAACACGTGCACTTTCGTAAGCAGTGGAGGGAATGTACACTAAGGAGGCACCCCGCTGTTCAACTGTTGTTTGAGATGATTGGCCCATAAACACTGCAGTTTCATCCATAGCAATCATGTTGGAAAGATTGTATTTAGAGAAGTCAGCATCATCAATAAAGGACTTGAATGCAAGTGCTCGCTTAATAACTTGAGTATCTTCCAACCTAAACAATGTTATAGATCTTCTTAAAGACAGTTCACTTAGCTGAAGGAAATTATCCAGCCAGTGTTGTGATGCTTTGAAGTCTTCGAGGGCTATGTCAAATTGTGGTACCATTGCAAGAGCAAATTCTTGAATCTGAGCCCTATTCACAACCAAAGCCTTTGCTCTCCTGTCAACAACCCATTCACAGATCAGGTCTTCCAGCTCGGAAAATAATGGTTGCCGACCTGATCCACACTTGCGCTTTTTAGCATTTCCCTTGTCCACTTGTTCAATGAGGTTACCATACTCTGCTCGCCATTTTCAGACCAATCGGATACTCAACATCTTCTCTTTGCAGAAAGCAGTAAGATTTTGGCCCCAAGAGTCTTCCACGATTCCTTTCTTGTACTCCACAGAGTAGCTTTTTCTTTTTGCGCTCATTTCTAGGGGTAAAAAAAAAGGAATTCGGGTATCAAGGTGGGGGGAGGGGGATCACTCAAAATGACACAGTGGGGATCAGAGGGGAGAATCAAAATGGCACAGGAGAATCAGAGGGGGATTACCATTTTAGTAACCCCTTTTGATCCTCCTGTGTCATTTTGATTGCCCCCTCTGATCCTCCTGTGTCATTTTAAGTGATCCCCCTCCCCCCACCCCTGTGCCACTGAACACCTTCACCAGACATCCCCCCTACCCCTTTATCAGACATTTACCCCCTGGGGCCTGCCTGGGGACTGTCACTGGGCTTGCTGGGGCCTGGATCTGGGCTGGAGCAGGGTCTGCCACTGACAGAACCTTCAGTCATCATGAAGGCGGCCGCGAGCATCAGGTAGTGTCACCAGAGACAGACCAGCACTCACCACCTTCGCCGCATCCTGTCCGCTCTAATCCTCCTGTTCTTCTACACGCATCTGCGAAAGTCTCCTCCTCTCTCCCGCCCCGCGCTCACTGCTCACTCCGACCTCCGCTCCGCCTCCACACAGCAGTGACGTCAGGACTCTGCGTAACGTCACTGGTTGCTAGACGCCAGTCGGGGCGGCCCTAGCGACCAGTTTACGGTAAATTAATTTTCATTCTGAGACAGAGCCTGGGGCCTTATTTTCGGGGGATGCCTTGTATTTCACTCAGAAGGAAACCTGTAAGTGGGTCTTATTTTCGGAGTATGTCCTATTTTCGGGAAAACATGGTAATAAAAGAGTAATATGCAAATTGATCATCACTCCAACACACAAGATGGCTGCCTCCATGTGGTCAAAGATGGTTGCCCCCATGTGGACACAAGATGGCTGCCACAAGATGGCCAGTGGGGGAGGGCATTTGGGAGGAACCAGGCCTGCAGGGGAGAGCAGTTGGGGGCGATCAAGCCTGCAGGGGAGAGCAGTTGGGGGAGAACAGGCCTGCAGGGGAGGGCAGTTGGGAAGGACCAGGCCTGCAAGGGAGGGCAGTTAGGGGGCGATCAAGCCTTCAAGGGAGGGCAGTTAGGGGGGACCAGGCCAGCATGGGAGGGCAGTTAGGGGCAATCAAGCTAGCAGGGGAGCAGTTAGGCATCAATCAGGCTGGCAGGGGAGTAGTTAGGGGGTAATCAGGCTGGCAGGCAGAAGCAGTTAGGGGCAATCAGGAAGGCAGGCAGGCAAGCAGTTGGGAGCCAGCAGTCCTGGATTGTGAGAGGGATGTCTGACTGCCCGTTTAGGCCTGAGCTTACCGGCATTGGGCCTAAACAGGCAGTCAGACATCCCTTGAGGGGTCCCAGATTGCAGAGGGTGCAGGCTGGGCTGAGGGACAAACCCCCCCTGCCCAGTGCATGAACTTCGTGCACTGGGCCTCTAGTAGTTAATAAATAAAAATGCAAGAATAAACTCTGTGTTTTGTGTACTCACAACTGTAAACCTACTTTTATCCCACCCTGTGTATGTATTTCTTCACTCCTCACCCTAAAACCTCCATCTAATTAAAGATTGGCTTGGTTGGGTAACACTGAAGACTTCTTTTCAACTATTTCATTTTAAAAGTGAAGTGAGGTAAGCACACATGTATTCCCAGGGTCTACTTAAAATAACATACATTTTTGCTTTTTTTTTTGTCCTAAGAACTATTTTGTTTTTATTGTTGTTATATGTTATTGATGTAAATATTTGTGGATTTATTAGGTGTTCTTTCTCACCCTTCTATTTTTTATAAAATATTCCAAAGAAATAAGAAAATTTAATATAAAGGTTGGGTCTCCCACTAAATCAGGAAAAGCTTTACATATGGTTGGGCCACATTTATCTACCCTTGTCAAACTGAAATTAAATCACTCCTACTTTCCAACAGGTTAATCAGTTAACATATGGAAGTGAGTTCTTTGTGCTGGAAAGCCAATGGAAACCAACACATAATATCTATAATTGCTTTAGCTACCACCAAAGTAATAATGTTTAGTGCAGTCTTTTCAGCTGTGGTAACTACTATGAAGATGGATTATAATACTAGGAAGTAGAATATAAGGAGAATAGCATTAGATTTTCAGCCACACGGACTTGGGTTTGAATTATAGGTCTGTCTCCTACTTGTAATTTTAAGTAACCTTAAACAAGTTATGACAATTGTCAAACTCTTAATTTCCACTTTTGTATACCTTCACTAGATGGTTTCTATGATTTAATAATATCTATAAAATACACAAATCCATACTTGGCTAGTATTTAATTTTATTTTTCTTACTTTTCACCTTCATCTTAAGCTATGATAATTATTACTTATGGGTACTATCTCTTCTATGTGAATGCTTTCAAAGACAAAGTAGTAAACTTGAAAATTTAGTGACCTTTAGGAATAACAACCCTGCACCTTCTAAGTAGCCAAAATTATGTACATTATTTAGAATCAAACTGACTTTTGTGAGTTCAGAGCAGGAATCTGACTTTCAAAGCTACATTTCTCAAATATACTCTATTTTGAGCAGTACTAAGAAGAGAAAGAAAGAATATAATACAACTTATCTTCTATTTATAGTTTTGCTTTAGCCTTGTCAATTTAGGTAAGAAAAAAAAATTCATTTAAAAGGCTCTAATATCATTTGAGTCTCTGCATAGGCTGATTAACGATAAATTCTGCCAAGACTTTGTAATCATTATATTTTCATATGTGTTCTCAGTCTTCTGAGGCTCATTAAATGTCATGTTTGAGATTCCAAGGCTAGACATTGTCCCCATTGATATTTGAGCCAACCTGTACTTTCTGATTTCAGTATTCATACTCCAAAATTTATTCAATAAATATTTGTTGTGTGTCTAACAGGTGTAATAAAGTCTACCTTTATCTGTAATCAAATAACAGTTGAATGGATAGAAAATGACACTTATCTTTGCAATCAACATTTAGTAAAAACAAAGCAATAATATATTTTTATTTAAAATATCTCTTTAGCATTGTAAGTTCCTTTTGATAATTTCTGGGATCATTATTAGAAAAACGAATTGTTCTTTTGAATACTCCATGATATATTTATTTGCAGTATCAAGGACTGGCAAACTTATCTACATAGTAGGTTTATAAAATCTATGAAACCATGTTTAAAACGTTAGCATTTAATAAAACTTGGCAGATTTGGCTAAGTACTTCACTGCTTAATTTCATACTTGTATTTACATAAGTTTAATGCATATGCGTTTGATTCAATTACACTTAAATCATTAAATGTTGCTTTTAAAATTATTTATTTTGTTCTTAGGTAATGTCTTTCTTTTTAGGATCTCAAGGCACTCTATAAATGTTAATGGACATTTTCACAATACCCCTATGAAGAAGATGGCAACGAGTCCTATGAATTTCACTGATGTCATTTTTCAGGGGACCAAGAAAATGTTAAAGCATAAAACTTCATAGTCTTAGTAGTGCTAAGCCCTAAGAGGAATGTGTAACATAATGAAGTAAGCAGATTTCACTCTGGTTTCTCTTTTGTTTATAATCAAAATAATTTTCTAAACATGGTACAAAATTGGTTAGAGAAGTTACTATGTGTTTACTTTGGTGTAAGATAATCTATTTCCTATCTTTATTTTTCTTTCCTTCACTGATAATATTCATGAACTCTAATCTTTCTCCTCTACCAATTTTCCACAAGTTAGGAAGTAGAGGATGATATTGCTCATTTATAAGTATCTCCCAGAAATATTCTTCCTTTAAAACCTTGGGGGCGGGGGGGGGGTGGAAATTAAGCTAAATAGGTTTTTAGTGACTCAGTTGCTAAATATAATTGAAAATCAACATTATGAAAATGAAAAAAAAAACAAGACTTTTTATACTTTGTAATCTTAACCAAAACCTACCATATGCTAGGAATTTCTAAAAAATTACTCGTGAATTTTACTAAATATATTCAACCAAGCAACACTATAGACACTCCAACATGTCTTTGATATATATAAGGTAAAGTGACAACCTTTTTTGTACTTACAGAAATTGAATGGTTACTTAACACTGAGTGTTAGGTGAATAACTTATTACATTAGTAGAATCTACAATTTGCACTTTAAAAGAAATTAAAGATTGGTTGCTAACCAATACATAGGCTCTTCTTGAAAATTAGAACTTATATTAATTATTACATTTAAATTTGACTGAAAGAAAAAATACACTTGAGTACAAAAAAAATTGAATCACATGAGATACAGTTTTCATTGTCAAGTAAAAAAAAAAGTTATGCCCAATCACTGAATTAGTGCCAACAAAATGTTCCATAGTTCCTAGGGGAGAAGAATGACACAAACAGCCATTCATAAAATGTAAAGCAATTGTTACATTGCAATAAAATATTTCACAAATAGTAATGCTGCACTAGAATTAATGGTAATATTTGACAGAAACTAAATTTTCTGGTCCTCAACAATTATGTTAACAACAAATTGACTAAGGGATATTGGAGGACATCCAGTAATCATCTCTGTACTCTGCTGTGATTTTTAACTCAATCACATATTATCACATAACTTGTTAAAAAATATTGAAATTTATCCTACAAAAATGATTTATTTTTTCCACTCCTGTTCTACAGCCCATAATCCTTGATTGCTGCAAAAATATATTTGACCAGATTTCTTCTCTGATTTATCTACACTCTTTCTTGTATATGCATGTATGAGTCTTATAATAAATACATTTTACATATAAAATAAATTGAAACTAATACAGATAAGGAAAACTACTAATAGAACTATGCCGTCTAATACTCATTAAATTTCCTGTGAGATAACTCTATTTTGTTATAATATTTTATTTTTTAAATAAATGAGGAAACTAAGACTTAGGAGATTAAAACTTGACTGTGGTTCTACATCTTGAAAGTGCTAAAACCTGGATTCAGATCTCAAATTGTCCATCATTATAATGTATTATATTAAATACATATCACTAAATCCCAACTTATCATTGCTGATGAATGTGCAGAACATAAAAATTGTATTTTTTTGTTTTTTATTGTATTAGTTGAAATAAAATAATTAACTTCTGCCTGGCTGGTATGGCTCATTGGTTGGGCATTGACCTATGAACCCGGAGGTCACAGTGTGATTTATTCCTGATCCGGGCACATGTTCAGGTTGCCGGCTCAATCCACCAAGGTGGGGCATGCAGTAGGCAGCCAATCAATGATTCTCTCTCATCATTGATGTTTCTATCTCTCTCTCCCACTCTCTTCATCTTTGAAGTCAATAAAAATATGTTAAATTTAAAAATTAATTAACTTATCAAGTTAAATTAATTATTGCATGAAAGAAATAAAGATGGTTAATTATAACAATAAACTAAGAAAGATTAGAATTTTTTTCCAGCAAAAAAAATTACTTAAAAAATCTATTCTTCAAAATATAATTTATCAAACATCAAAATATCATCAAGGTTATTAGAAGTCATTGTTATGATGAAAAAGATAAAAACTAATTTTGTTAAATGGAATCAACAAGGTCTTTAAACACAATTATATTTAAGCCATAATAGGAGCACCGAGCTGTTTTACGAGGCAATAATCTAGTTCCCGTGTGGATAAGCTATAAGTCTGAAGGCTGGTTAGAGTTTTACAATAAGAGAACTGGATTATTGCCTCGTAAAATCATTCGGCACTTTTCTCATTGTGATTATTCTACAGGTCTTTGAGAATTCACTTTTAAATAAATGTCAGAACACAAGTAAGTTCTTATATGGAAAGAAAACTATGACAAAGAAAGAAATGGAGGTAGAAAGCACCCTTTGGAATTAATAATTATCTTTAGGCCTAAAGGAAGTATATATATATATATATACTTCCTTTAGGCCTAAAGATAATTATTAATTCCAAAGGGTGCTTTCTACCTCCATTTCTTTATATATATAGATATATGTATATGTATGTGTGTATATATATATATATATAGTGATGAGGTAACTGCTCCCAATTTTCAAGATTTTTAGATTTTTAAAAATCCTTTTACTTTCTAGTTTGTCTAGTCATGAGTCTCCACAAACAGGGTAATAAAGTGCTTTTTTTGTGTTGATAATGAGATCATCTTTTTCATGAATCTTATTTTCATAAAATTGCCATTAGAAAAGAATATGTACTTCTAATTCCATTAAATTTCTATCCAATGTATTGTCTATACAGGAATATGTTAGTTAATTCCCTCCTGTCCTTTCACTTTACTGTTTACCATTTAATAATTATCTTTGGTTAATGTTTCTACAATACATTTTAGTGCACGGAAATATGATTTAGGCTTAAGAAGAATTGAATACACATTACTTGAGATAGGCCAAGGGTCTTCACTTTACTTCACTGATAACTGGAATTTTCTGTGTCTATAGATAAAAATACCATAAAACTATGGATCTATGATCAGAAAGGCATTTTCCACAATTATTCACTTAGCTCTTACTCACAAAATACACTGCCTTTACTTTGAAATGCCCCAAAAGTCTATCAGGTATGATAACTGGCTCAAAATACAAGGCCCAATGATCTAAGTGAGGTCCAAATGTGGCTCCTTTTGATCCAGAGACCTACGAACTAAAATAGATGAATAACCTGCCTTGTATATATTCAACATACAACAATGAAATCGACAGGCTATATATTAAAAAGGAGAAGAAAATGGAGGACAGGTACACAAAAGTAACTGGTTCATAAATATTTAGAAATATTGCTGAGAAAATATTGCCAGATGCTCCCCTTCTGGAGTAGGGAATGTTCTTTTAGAAGTCCAGTTCTCCCCACTGGATATAGATCTCCATTCTGGCCTTTTTGGGATATTCCTGATCATCATCTGTCCTTGGCCATATCTAGAAAGGACAAGGAAGAATATGTCCTTTCTGTCAATAGAGTTTTCCTAGTCTTCTTTCTACCTGGTCCAAGTTTGGGGCAGTGGGTATGTCTCTTTCAACCTTTAAATATAAAAGTCTCTTTTAATACAGAATTGTAATAGAGCTCTGTTAATCTTTTATTTTAGAATTTTTTGAAAATATATTTGATTTAAATCAACTTTATATGCCTTAGTCTACCCCATCATTCTTTTTAAAACACCCTTTAAAATTCAGTTCATCACAACCAGCTTATACTACAATCAATATGCCATGAAAACTCTTTGTCCAACACTACAAGTTTATTAGGTTAATTTTCTGCCTTCCAGATTGTCACACATGATAGTTTTGCCACATGTTTCACAACTGTAAAACAAAGCTCACCAGTTCTCCACCCTCCCATAGCAATTTCATCACTGTCACACTTGCCCAAAGCCAATGCCATGTATTTTTAGTTTTCATATTAGCAACTCAACCCTGCAACTAATTTTCAGTTGCAATAATGCTGCAAAAATAAAACTCCAAAATATTAGGATCTTTCAACAACTATATTTTATGTTTCTAGATAATGGTTCTGAAAGTCAACTGGGGCATGATAGTCTCAGTCAGAGAAAAAAAATCCTAATCAAAATCATTCAAGTAATTTTACCATCTTTGTACTCATCCTCTAATAGTCAAAAGCATGTCACATGGCTAAGGACTTATACTCCCCCTACTTTCATAAAATACAAGGTCATAAGGTAAAGTGTAAAAATGTGTAAACCTATACAAGAAGGGAAAGAAGAATTATAATAAAAATATTCATTTTAGAAGGAATTGACAAATCTACAATCATAGTGGAAGACTAACAAAAATCTGAGAAGGAATTCTTACCACTTGCAACAGCATGGATGGAACTGGAGAGCATTATGCTAAGCGAAATAAGCTAGTCAGAGAAAGATAAATATCACATGATCTCACTCAATTGTGGAATATAAAGAACATCATAACCTGAGGAACAAAAATAGATACAGAGACAAAGAAGCATTAAACAGACTGTCAAACTTCAGCAGGAAAGCAGAGGAGGGTTAGGGTGGGGCGAGGTGGGGAGTAAGAGATCAACCAAAGGACTTGTATGCATGCATATACGCATAACCAATGGACACAGACACTAGGGTGGTGAGGGCATGTGCCAGGGGGTGGGGAGGCCTGGGGAGGTCAATGGGGGAAAAAGGAGACATATGTACTGCTATGTGTAATACTTTAAACGATTTTTAAAAATTAATTAAAAATAAAATAAAAGCAAAATAAATTAAAAAAAAAAACTTGGGCTGAAAGATATTAAGAATACCAAGAATTTTAAAAATATAACTTGGCTTATGTCATATAGCTAAGTGTTCATATAGATTTTTTTTTTCTGAACACAAATGAAGGGGGGCGGAAATCTTTCTTCAGTAAATTCTAAAACCTAGAAATCACAGAGGCCACTTTCTTTGAACAATATGAATATAATAGATGTTGACAAACAGAGAAAGCATGTAAAATAATAGCTGAAGACAATTGGAAACCAAAAACAACTACCTAAATAACTCTTAGATCAAAGGGAAATATAAATGGAAATTATACTCTATTTAAAAATGAATAAAAATGAGAAGACTCGTATCAAAACCCATCATTGCAACCAGAACATTTCTCAGAGGCAATTGTGTAATTATAAATGCATTGTTGAAGAAACAGGCAAGACTAAAATATTAAAATAAGCTTTCAGTTACAAAAGTTATAACAGGAATAGCCAAATTAACCCAAACAAGTAGAAATAAGGAATTAATAAATATATTAGGTAGAACTTAATGAAACAGAAAACAGAAGTGGGTTTGATCATAAAATTAAAGCTATATTATGTACAATTTTTAAAAATCAAAATTAAATGGAAGTTTAATAGAAAAATACAAATTCACTAACATACACTTATATGAAACCCTCATTAAAAGAATAGAAAAAAACACACAAAGATTTCCAATGTATGCCTCAAAGATAGCATAATACTGTCAACAATGGATTTAAAAATTATTACACACAAACAAAATATAGAGCCTATTAGTTTGCCTAACACAAGAATAACTGAACCAGGTAAACTTAGTCCTCTAGTTCTCTCTATCACCACCTCCCTCTCACTGAAACCCAATTCCTGAGCTAATGGTAGATACCCCTAGGAGATCACTACTGTCTTTCATTCTGAGTCTAAACTCAATCTTACACCTATTATTTATTTTAATCTTTATTGTTGAAAGTATTACAGATGTCCCTCTCTTTTCCCCATTGTCCCCCTCCACCTTACCCCCCCTCCCCAAGGCCTTCACCCATTTTTAACACAAGAGTTCAGGTAGTTACCACAATTAGAATTCACAAAGAGGGTGAAGTATAATGGACATTTCTGCCCTCCCTAAATATTTAATTTTAACCATTTGTGTTGCTCACTTTCTCTCCAAGACATCATACATACCCCTGCTAATATACCTTTGCTCCTTTTTTCCACCTTAAAAATGTGCTCTTTCTACATTGTGTTAATTCAAATATTCACCATCTTTCAAGGTCAAGTTCTTGTCTTATTTCCTTCATGAAGCTTTTCAGGCAATGATACGGGCCTCAGCTTTACTGACAATAACTAGTGACATTTTGTATGTTGTTGTTGTTTTTAATCCTCACCCAAAGATATGTTTATGATTTTAGAAAGAGTGGAATGGGGAAGAACAAGACAGAGACAAGAGACAGAGACAGGAGACAGAGAAAGTGAGAAACATTGATATGAGAGAGAAATGTCAGTCGGTTGCCCCCTCCGCCACCCGCCACATGTCCCAACCATAAATGCCCCCTTTAGCATTACTAAAGCTGGTTATTATTTTGTAAGCTAACAAAAAGTTTTTATTTTCTCTTTTTATTTTTTTTAAGGAGTAATACACTGAAACAGGATTTCAAACACTAGGTATGAGGATTACAAAAGTACAGATGACATTTTATTTAAAAAACATCACTTGTAGACATGGCAAATTTCATGCTATATAGACTCCAATAGGATTTAACATTCAAATCAAATCTTAAAATGTTACTCTACAAATTTTGTAATTAAATTGCTTCAGCTGCTTGCCAGTGAGCAATATGCTCCTACTTCTCCTGTTCTAGAGCATGAAGGCTACAAATGTGCTCTGTTGGTAATTATCTGATTACTCTAAATCAATTCTCCCTATAAAATACATTATTGTGTACATTATAAATACATCATATTTGTATCTATTCCAATGGATAACAGAAATAAGGTTTATTTCAAGAAGACTGTCAAAATTTTGGAGGAGAAACAAGTTTTAATCATTTGCATAGTTCACATATTTGAAATCTTCATTAACGGATTTAAGGGTTGCTTAATAAAATGCTAGTAATTCACTATTCTAAAGTTAAGCATTGATAATGTACTATCCTGACTTTAATACTATTATGTTTAACAGCAAAATAGAAGACTATGCAGCAGGGGAAGGTGTTCAATAATGAATGAATACAGGGCAAAGATTTATTCAACTCATGAATGAAGGAACAGCAAGATGGTAATGCTGATTCAGAATATATGAGAAACAGAATACAGCTAATGAGAAAAGTCATAATGAAATAAGATTGTTCAATTAAAAATAAACCTGGTTAATATCCTACATAGTAGTACAACAGTAAAATTAGTATCTATTTCTATACATGGCAAAATCATTTGCATTTCTGCAGGACAGTCCACAAGTTAGTATAAAATATAGAAAAAATATAGTTCCTAATTAATAGAACATCAAACAGAGGCACACTTTCCTTGGAAATAAAATAAGTACTCATTGGGAAGCCCTGATAGACAACGGTGTGGTATGGCGCTGAAATATATGCAATCATGCTTATGCCTTATTTTAAAGTTTTGGATAATTTTTCTTAACACTAAGAAGCACCACTTTTGTGGATTACTTCACTTCTTATATCACTAGCATTTTAAATTTGCTTTTAATTGGAACAATCTCTCTCTCTCCCTCTCTCTCTCTCTCTCACACACACACACACACACACACATACAATGACAGTTCTTATTTTCATCATCTTATAAGAATTATTCCACATATGGAAGAGTAATATACAAGAAGCTATGTGGAGATGAAGTTGCTTGACTGGTCTCGGCAACCAGTTCTAAATGTCTCAACAAAATCACAACTTACTACATGCTTTTGATATTCTGGATTATTTGTAAATAATACAAAGGAAATCTTATAAATTACAGGGCAGGCCATCCTGCTTTATGAGGCATGTGTTTTTTTTCTGGATCATCTTTAAAATAATTTAATAAAGATGTTCTTTATTAAATATGATATGCTTGAATTTGCAGGGAACATATCTTTCAGGATATAGACCTAAAGTAGAAGAGGCCATTTTATGCCTTCATGATTAACATGTCTACATAAATAAGTTCAAACATTAAATTTTTTATTGATTTGGCACTTCTAATCCAAATATCCCTGACTGGGCCTGAGTAAATTTTACCATGAAGTTTACCACTGACTTCTGGTTTTCATGTTTCTATATTTGCTTCAAGCAGACAGCTTATTCCATTAACAAGTAGCATCATTTCAGATAATTCAGGCTAGCATTGGCTAAGGCTGCCTTCCAAGAAGATAAAGGGTTCCTGAAATCCAGCCCAAACTCCTGTCTGAGATCCATGGGGCTTCCCACAAAGGCAACTTTTGGAAGAACTACAACTGTCATTAATCTGTGATCCAACTAATCAAGCAAAAGCAGTCTCATTCTATCTATTCATCAGATGGCAGACTTTGACTGGAGAGGTTTCTTGATTTCATACGTGTCTATGTAGGCATACATATGAATATGTATGACAAACAGCTATTTTCAGAATGGCTAGATTAAATAATTAAGGATAGGATAGGGTGTGGACAGGAGTCTCAGAATTAGAAATTCACAATAGTCAGAATAATGGAATTCATAGCTAACATTTATTAAGACCATAATATATCTCAGGAACTGAAATGCTTTCTTCATATGAATCATTTCAATATTCTGTTGAATAACAGACTCTACATATGCCATTACTGCCTTTGACTTCACATAACTGAATGAAATTATCAGAATTTCAAAAATTATACTATATAAAATCTGGAAGCAAACAACAGAACCTAGACTTTAAATATACTTTCCTCATAACATATCACAAAGGTTTTTATTTTTAATTTCAACTAAAGAATATCCACACAGAACTTGTTAAGAATATATCCCAGCTGCTGTTCTTTCTTTTCAGTGTGACCCCAAACAAGAAATGTTTCACATGGTTTTGGGTTTCTGAGTGGAAGTTTAGCACAGCTGTGATATCAAATGAAGAACCACCTGGTCTAATCATCATAACAATATGTCCTCTGTCCTGCATAGCTAACAGATGGATTGGGTATCAGCCTGATGTCATAATCTGTTAAGTTTGTAATGTGGAGCATTACCCACTCATTTAGGATTCATCGCATCCTCTCTGATGGCATGCCGTACCCTAAGTGGATAGATGACACTGTCATTATATGCCACTATCATTACTAATATGGAATCTTAGTTTGCATCACTTAAGGGTAATTGCATGGTGCTCTAATTCTTTTGGTGAACTGTCACTCCACTACTGAAATACTTATGTGGAATTTTCACTAATACTATGACATTTGTAAAGCAGATTGCTAGTCTTCAATATTTTTTCTTAATTCAAGTTCTAAATATCTACTTTCTCAAATATGTGCTGCTGAGTTTCACTTTGGAACATGAAATGATTTTAGAAGATACTATTCAGAAATGTTTAATCTTTATTTATCATTATTATTTTTTCCTCTTCATTCATATTTAAAATATTAAAATGTCTTCCAAAAATAATAATCTTATGTATTTATTTAAATTGAATTTATTGGGGTAACATTAGTTAATAAAATTGTATAGGTTTCAGGTGTACAATTCCATAATACATCATCTGTATATTATACTGTATGTTCACCACTCCAAGTCAAGTCTCCTTCCATCATCATTTATCCCTTACCTTCTTCTACCTCTCCCTACCCCCTTTCCCTCTAGTAATGTAATCACTATACTGTTATCTGTGTCTATGAGTTTGTTGTTTTTGCTTAATTGCTTCACCCTTTTCACCCAGTTCCCTAACCTATGTCTTTTCTGACGGCTGTCAGTCTGTTCTCTGTATCTATGAGTCTGTTTCTATGTACTTTTATGGATGATATTTTCATTCAACCTGTTTGCACCTGTCTTGTGTTGGGAACCGAGAGTATAATAAAGAATTAGAAATGATCTCTTCCTTCAAGGATCCCACAATCTACTGAAGGAAAATCAATAAATAAATTTTTACATTGACCGCTCACCACCACCAGTGGTAGCACAGAGAAGCAGAGTAGTGGGTACTTTGCTGCTCCACCCAAACCCCTCAAGTTTAACACAGTCAATTTCTAGTTGCTGGAATATGTGGCTGCTGAAAAGCATTCACAGTTGCCTGCATCACTGGGAATTGCCCTCAGATGCTCAGAACTGTTTCACCCGAGGTTCTATGGGATTTAAAGTCTGGCCTCCATTTGGGCAACTTTGAGGAGCCATCCCAGATTCATAACTCCTGATCGGGTTGGCTGAGAACTCCGTTTCAACTGTTTTTGACAAACAGTTTCTCTTTCCACCCAATTTTGCTTTTCTCATTTCACTTCAGGTGTATCTCACAGGATGTAATTGAAAGAGATTACCTTCACATGAGGCTTTTTCATGCATCTAGTTCCTAAAGAATAAAATATCTACCAAAATATTAAAAGAAAAGAAGTGGCACCTGAGGGAAAAAAAAAAAAAAAGGACAATCTACCAAAGGAAAGAACATTTGCCCAAAGAACACATTTCAAAAGCACAGTTACTAGTATGTTCAAGGACCTGGAGAAGTCAAGGATCTTAGCCTGGATGATGTAGCATTAGAAGCTAGAAAAGATACACTACAGGAAACATCATACAAGATTTTGCTCATCAAACAAATATGTTTGCGTTCAAATGGGAAGAAACAGTCAAATGTCCAACGTCAACAAATAGAAGCCCATTATTTTTACCCAATAAAAAGTACAGAGGAGTATGACTGCTGGGATTGGTTCCACAATTTTCCTCCATCAGAGGCCAGGCCCTGCCTTCTCTTGGATTTCCTCTTGACCATAAAAAATCTGTGGAGGTTCCACATATCTGTTCAAAAGAAGAAGCAGGAAGAGAAAAAATGGTAGCAGTGCTATTTATCCCTTTTCCTTTTTATGTCATGTCATCTTCCCTTCATGACAAAAGCGAAAGCTTTCCCATCACCCACCCAGTACTTTTCTGCCATGTGTCGTTAGCTCTTACAGTCCTAATGGTGGAATCAAGCATGGTAGAATGGAGGCTGGAGGTAGATAGAAATAGAAGTTGGGTAAGCCAAACTATGTTGCCCAAAACGTTATTAAAGGATTTAAGAAAAGGTAAGAGGCAAGATAATATTCATACTAGAAGGGAAAACTGTAAATAGAGAAGTATGAATTGGTTATTTTAGTAATGCAAATAAGATTTGATGAAGGCCTGAAATGAAGAATCAATGTAATCATAATAGAGATGGGAAGAAATTGAAATAAGTAAGAGATATAGGCATACCTCAGACATACGGTGAGTTTGGTTTCAGACATCCATAATAAAGCAAGTAGTACAATAAAGCAAGTCATATTATTGGTGCTTGTGGAGGATCTTGCCTTCAGTTTCCAAAATAATTACACACTGCCAGTGAAGCACAATGAAGCCAAGTGCAATGAAACCAGGTATGCCAGTATGTGGAAAAAATATGTTCAGGATTTGAAAATTAATATGACCCAGTTGTTGTGGAACATATGCCTATGTTTAAAAGGCTTAAAAATGTTGATTCATTGATTTGCATGTGCATTCTTTGGTTATCACTGAGATGGAATAGGCATTATTATTCCCATTTTAGAGATTTAGAAACCAATGTTCAGAGAGATCAATGGATTTCCTAAAAAATCTCATGGCTAGTAATTTTCAGAACTGGATCTCAAATCCAAGTTTTATGATGATTAGATTAATCATGCTTGTTCTCTGAATTGTGAGGTTTAGTAGAGCTCTAATGAATACTTTTCTTATCTAAATTGTGAGGCACTAGAATTAGACAGTAATGATAGATGTGCTTCTGTGACTTTGTAAATCCATAAATCTCCATGAATATAAAATGGACACTCATAGATAGCAGCTATGAGCAGCAAAAGAGAATAAAGAGGAGAAAAGAAAAAATCATCTAGAGGAGAATACATAGAATGAGCAGAAGTTTGTTCAGGTCAAAGTTTAACTTTTCAATAATTGTTATACTTTATCAGTTTGATTTCATGACCACTGTTCAAATACTTGTTTCTTTTATTTACTCATTTAACAAATATTAAACTCCTAATATATGTTAGGAACTACTTTATATGCTATGTTTAAAAAATGTATAAACATAACTCTAGAAACTGATAGTTTAGTTGAACAAAAGCTCTTATTTGAGATTGTTTTTAAATTCTGCAATATCCCTTAAGATAACTGAATTTTTAAAAATTAGATAAAAAGCTTCAGAGGGAGGACAATTTTCATCTCAAGGATGAAAAGGAATCAATAATATTTTTGCAAACACATGAATTACACTGCACATAGATACAGAAAAAAAACATATTCTGTGTCTAGATGTAATTGCCAAAAAACTCAATGAAAATTTTGTCTTCAGAGGGAGAGGTTAGAACTTACCAGTATTTCGTGTTTCCCTGAATTGGATATTATAGGTAGGGGAAGAATAGCTCTTTACTATATCCACTGAGACACTTAGGGTCAAGAGTAGAAATGGCTAATTATTTGTTAATAGCCAACCAACCATAATATATTAAACAATAATTGTGGGAAAGAGGACAAGCCATTTAAAATGTATGTATCGCTCAATTTTGGGGAATAAGTGAAAAGATAATGAAAGGGAAAAGAGTTGCTAGAATTCACCAAATGCTCTAATAGAACATAAAAGTATAAAAATATACCTGAATTCCACATAGAAGAAAACCAAAATGCCTAAAAAGTAGACAAAAGGGGAGGAGGGTAATAATGAAATGCATGACTTTTAGCAAGTGGATGGAAGCAAATCAAAAGTTCTAGTAAAATTATTAGAATTTTGTTTTACAAAGGAATACATTAAGTCTCTGTAAATATCTGAACTCATCATATTTGATTATAAATCTATACCTGTGTTTACACTTTTTCATATGACATTTGCTTTGTTGGACTCATCAGGGAGACACACAAACATCTTATTTATCAATTAAATAAAAATCTAAAAATATTTTGATATTTTTCTTAACAAGTTCGAGGACATGTAATGAATTAATAAGCCTCTTCCTTTCTATGGTCAGATATATAAATACTGTAGAGATTTTCTTTGCCCTTATTTTTAGTCATTTATAAAGCAATCTCTATGGAATTCTATAGAAACATTAAAGATCAATAACTAAAGTTCAATTTTTTTATATATTAAGGGATTTGCTATATACCTAACACTTTCATTTTAACTGTCCTTTATTATGTTACTTACTGTGGAGGAAAATCTTTTCAAATGAATTTTTCTTCAGATACAAAGCAAAAAATTTTAAATTAACTTTTGAGAGGTTTACACTTGATACTTCTTTAACAGGCTAATGATGTTTTAATTCTCAGGTGTAATGCTGGCTAACTTTAACTTCAGCATCCAATTAAACTTTTTGTTACTGAGAAATAATACAGAATATTATCATGTAAAATATTTTTCAAACTACTAGAAAACAGGAAATAAATGCAAAAATTTATTCAAAATATAATTTAACTTGAACAGTACTTATTGTAAAATGAATTACAAATGCTTTATAAATGAAAAGGATGTATGTTCTAATTACAAGTTAGTTTTATCTAAAAAAGATATTATACAGTGCATGCGTTAAATTGAATTTCTTTAGGCAATTTCACAATATGTTATATACTTGCTGTGTAATAAGTAATATCTAGAAATTAACCAAAGGCTTGAAAAAAAGAACGATATTGATTTTATTTTTTTCTATTATATTTTAAACTGTATTTATTTTATATGACACATAATTTGCATGCACTTTTCAGCCACCCAACAAATGAAAACAAAATGCTTAGTGTCCACATTTCCCCTCAAAATATTATTAATTATTAATCCCTAAACATTAAGAGCTCTTTAAGGTAATGTTGCATTATATAAGCTGTTTCTTCTTTCTGATACTCCTTTTTGTACCCTTTATTCATAGTGTAACTCTTAATTTTCAAGTTTCAATGCAAGCATTATTTCCTTTAAGAAGTCTTTTCTTTCTTATTTACCCTAGCAAAAGTTAGTTCCTCATCCTCCATTTTCTATTTCTATCTCAGGGGGTATTTAACCTCTACTAGTATTTCATTGAAATATCCTATATAATAAAAGCCTAATATGCTAAGTGCCTGGTCATCTTGTCGCCTGTTTAACCAATCAAAGCGTAACATGCTAATGATATGCTAAGGTTGCTCAACTGCTTGCTATGTTGTGCACTGTCCACCAGAGGGCAAACAGTTGACTGGTCGAGCAGTCACTATCATGTGCACTGACCACCAGGGGGCAGATGCTCCGACCGGTAGGTCTGGCTGATTAGGACTGAGCAAGATGGACCAGACATGCCCTGGAGCCCTCCCCTGGTCCCTACCCAGTTGGCCAACCTCCTGCATTCCTCCCTGGCCCCAATCATGCACCAGTGGGGTCCCTTGGCCTGGCCTGTGCCCTCTCGCAATCCAGCACCCAGGACCCCTCGGGGGACATCAGAGAGCGGGTTTCTGCCCGATCCCGCAGGCCAGGCTGAGGGACCCTACAGGTGTACAAATTCATGCACTGGGCCTCTAGTAGTATATAAAGATCTCCTCATTTGTTCAAGATTGCAGTCAAATTTTAAGGTTTCATTATATCGTTTTATATTTCTGATCAAACAAATCATGGTTTATGATAATTGCTGTTTCTATGGAAAGTGATCTATTTTACAATCATAAATTATAGCTAGCAATAGCTGTCTCTATATGGGATAACTATTGATTTTACATATTTCCTTTTTAACTACATAACTTTTTGAATTATCTGGCAACCATTTTCAATTAATTCCTATGTGTTTTTTCAAATGAATTAGATGATTATAAAAATATATCACCACCTCTGTTCTAATATTTTTAACTCCTTTTACATTTCCTTATATTACTGCATTGGTGAGCATGTTTATGACTTTAGAGTTGTTCCTATGTCAGGTATGTTTTTCTGATTTTGATTTACTGAGAGTATTTCTGTCATCTTACTAGTAGAGAATGGCTATTGACTTAAATTATATATTATGTACTGAATGTTACCATATGCTCTTTCATCATATCTATATATGTAAAAGCCAAGCGACCAGAATGATAGAATGACCAGAAAGGCCAGTCGTTATGACGCACACTGCAGCAGCCAACCAGCCTGATTGGGGCCCCAATTGGCCCCTCCCAACTGCCCACGGCCCCTCCCCCCAGCCAGCCCCACCCCCGATCGGCACCCCCAACCCAATTGGGGGTGTGGCTGGCTGGCCAAACTCCTGAGTCCCCTCCCCCATGCCAGCCCGGCCCGGATTGGCCCCCATTGGGACCGGCAGCCGGACCTCATCTGTGCATGAATTCATGCACCAGGCCTCTAGTATGAAGATAATATGGCTTCTTCTTTGAACTTATTAATAAATAACTCTATATATTTTTTTTATTTATGGTGATGTTAAAATGAATTTGGAGGAATTGCTTTATTTTTATTTAGAACAATTTAATGTTATAGAAATAATAATTTAAAAATATTGAATATAAACTTCATTTCCCCAATAACCTTATTCTTCAACAACTATTAAATTTACATGGGCTTATTTCCCAAGAAAAGGGGAAAAGTCAAAGGTCACAGATGGAAAATCTCCCACAATACAGCATACAGGTAAAGAAGAGTGTCTGAGGTGAAGAGGAGACGGAGGAAAGAAACATATAGAGTACTGATCAGGTAGCATGTTTTTGTCTCTCCACCTTCCATTCTTTCCTTTGAAAGGGAAACATTGAGGTAGGTCACCCCTGAACATGTCTATAGGAAATTCTCAGTGGACCTTGTTTCCCTAGTCTAATAAAGAAAAACATTCTAATCAACATAGTGTCCTTAAAAGGTACTTCAGAAATTAGTGAGTTAGCTACAGGTGGATAAAATAAATAGCATTCTCACAGTCTGAATCTCCAACTTGATTCTGATGACACAACATACTAGGTACAAATAGTCTCTAAAGTTGCTGAGCAAATCTGCCGACAAGATGAAACTGGGGAAAAGGAGATATATGTAATACTTTCAATAATAAAGAATTAAAATAAGAAAGTAAGGAAATCGTGACCAAAATCTGTGACAGTGGTAAGGGCCATCAGAGCCTTCAAATACCAGGCAGCATCAGCACCTCATTTTCAAGTACATGTACCAGACACCCATGGACCTATATAATGCTACCAACTGTAAAAATGAAAATAAAGATATACATACCTTATACATAACTGTATATACATATTTCCACCATAGTCTACTAAAGATGAAAGATTATAGCTTTAAAATTTTTAAATCCCATTTCCTACCCATCCCACATCTTCCAAATTTCCTTTGAATGACTTGAATTTTATGTAGAGACATCATCATCATCATGGTTTCTTTATCTCTTTCTATAAATATTTTTTTAAACTTTCACTTCATTTTATAATCATTCTGACTATATTTAGGCATTAAGTTCAAGTTTTGCTAGCTATATTTATCATGGCCATTTCTTTTAAGTAGTTTTTCCTTATATTTGAGTTCAAACAACTAAATATTTTCACCAAATTTTTATTAAAAATAAACTGGGGTAGGTATAAATTTCATGAGTCTTTCTATGTTTCTTTTAAAATGTCATTCTATTGCCTTTTGGCCCAGTGATGAATTTTTTGACAGTATGATTTTCTCCTAAACCAGAGACATTTTTGTGTATTGCCTTTGAACATTTTTGTGTGTGAAAATAACATGATGTCACCATAATTTTCACCTTTGTAGATTGTCTGTTTTCAAAATACTGGATTTTTTAAATTTAAAAATTTCACTAGACTATGCTTAGGTATAGGTCTTTTTACTCTTTTCTCATAATTCTTTTAAAGGATGCAGACTAGTTATTTTTGTTATTACTTTAATTCATATTTCTTTTTGTTATATTGATTATATTTCTAGTTATTATACTGATTAATATTTCTCCTCTCTATATATTATTGTTTTCTAGAAATCTAATTCATTGATTCAGTTGTCTGAAATATCCAGTTGCTTCTTTACTGCTTCTACTTATTTTTTTATACACATACATGTGTTTTTTTTACTTTGACTCACATCTTTCTGGATTATAGATTATGCTTGTTGCATAAATACCATACTCTCTAAAATCTTACTGAGATAATGTTTACATTTTCTCTATTTTTCAAAGTCTGGTTTATGAAATTATGAGTGACAGAGAATAATCCAGAATAGTTCTCTTCTTTTATTCCAGACTACTCTTTCTCTATGTTTCACATGGAAATTCCCCATTGGTTGGTTGTGAAATCCTAGCATGTTACTATTCATTAGACACCATCCTTTACATATGCTGAATAACAGGTTGTAGATAATTTCTTCAATCTGATTCAACCTCCCTATATTATACAGAAATATCACAAACTATCTGGTCAATTGATTATGAACTTCTTTGGTTTTTAGATTTTCCATATGTAAATATTTACTTGTTTTTTCCACTAGATTAAGGAAAACATGAGATGTAAACACAAGTAGAAAGTTTTAATCTTAATCTATAATCTGAGACACATTTTGAAAATACCTTATTATTAAATGGTCAAACAGAATTCAGCGATATTAAGCAACTTGTCCAAAATCAATCTCCATTAGACACTGTTTTTTATTTAATTTTTTAAATTTTTTAAAATATTATTCTCATCAACTTCTCACTCCACACCTTAAGAAGAATCAGCCTCAATAACAATTTATTATAAAAATATTTGATCATACATCAACTCCAACCTTAAAAAAAGAGAGAGAAAACATATGATTACATTGGTGAGGAAAAGAGGTAAGTATGAAAAATGCTTTTTTTAAAAGTCAGTAAAGTAGGGTTCTTTGAAAGTCAGAAGAGTAAGTAAAGAAATTGTATTCAGAGAAAAGTCAAGAAAAATGAGAAGAGAAAGCATGCCAAACCAATTTTACACTGTTTAGGTAGCAAATTACTAAGCTGTTATAACTTTATTGAAGGTTGGCATCTTTAGCTTTTTAAGTTATGAATCCCCAAGCCAATACAAATCAGGCTCCTCTAAGTTCTCCTCTCTTCTGGGCCTCAACCTTGGTATTTAAGAACTTGGTATGCAACTCTCAGAACAAACGATTTTGTCTACCCCCCACTGAGATAAGCACGAACACTAGCATAGTTTCTATCAGCTCAAGGCTGTGTTCCTAGAATGAACTTAACCCTTTTTAAAATATCTGAGACAGCTCAACATTGCCAAAGGAACGTATTATTTGTTCCAACCAAAACCTGACAATAGGTTCCTAAACCTTCTCTTAGAGAAGTTCCATTAGAAAGTCTGTAATTATACTAGTAAATGCTTTCTCTGCCCCTTTGAGAGGTAAATCTTCTATCACCTAAAACCATCGCCTTAAGGACCTGGGAGCTATCTCTATGAAATACAGGAGGATAGAGTTTGTTCTCTTACCTCTCAGGAAGGGCCTAACTTTGTTGGTCACCTTGGTCTAATTTGCAAAACTACCTGCTGTCCTGAAGATAATTTGCAAGGAACAAACTCAGACTACCTAATCATGTTGACCAATCCTCTTCTCAAGTTAGTTCCAAGAATCTGCTCAAATTATTGGGGAACATAGCATTTTATTTTAATTAAGATAGTTAGCTGAAAAAGTGCTCACTGGTGATTGGGAGGTATCTCCCTAGAAGGATAGAGAATAAAGACAAAACAGAAAAAAAAAAAAAAATCAGTGACTTTAAACATAGAATGACTTTAAACACAGAGTCCCAATTTCCAGTTATTTGAAATTATAAATTTTATTTCTATTTAAGCCAATTTGAGTAGGTTTTCTGTTCATTATAATTAAGAGTCTTGTGTAATACAGCATTCTTTTGTAAATTATATAATTAAAACTTTATAACAAACTTTAAAGATAGATATTGTTATCCACCTTTACAAGGAGAAATAAGGCCCCAAAAGATGAAGTGATTTCTCTAAGATTATCTTAACTGAAATGTAATTGAACAAGGACTCAAATTCCCACATTCTTAATTAAAATTTCACTGCCATCCAATCAGTTATATAAGCTTGACTTTTAAGAAAAGTATTTCTGTGAATGTCTAATTATTGTTTTCCTATTTAAGATGAATTATGAGAACAAATCTCTGTTATAGTCACAGCACATGTGTTTGCATCAAATTTAATCATATGCCTATTTACATGGATGAGGCATCTAGATTTCAGAATTTGCAAAGTAATAAAATTACCTACGTATACTACCCTTTATGTGATTACATATTATTGATTTTCTCCTCATAAAATTATTCAAGGGGTCATATATAGTATTACCATTTATACTGTTTAATGAGTACATTTTTTATCTGCATTTTGTTGTCACTTGACATATGTTTCTAATTTATATAGGCTCTGTGTGCTTATGTCTGTTATTGTTTAAAGTAAAGAAGGCAAGAATTTTTATACTTAAAATTGAGTGCTTCAATTACCTTGTAAAATAGTTCTAAATTAATGCTAAAGAATGGACAGACAGATCAATGTGTACTAAAAGGTTGTTCTGTAGCTCGGGTTCAACTATGAAAACCCTTGTTCTTTATCCAAATTATGTTCATTTTATATATAATTATATATACTATTTTTGATATGACATGTAATGTTGATGTTTGTAAACGTTAATGCCAGAAATATTTGCCCCTCTTCCAGTATTTAGGGTGGTGGTGGCACCAGTAAATCTATTTATTTAGGAAACCCTTAGAGGAACTTTTAAAGCAGAAGTTAGTTTTAAAAACCATCTAGCCTAACTTCATTACTGTGTTCTCAAAATTAATGTCACCTGCTTAGCATTAGACAGCTCAGCTTTAGCAAAGGTAGGTCTATTATCCCACTCTCTATACTTCATTTTCTTACTCATTCCATTAAGTCTGCTCTACAAAGAATCATCAAAATAATGTTTGAAAATTCTTCTTGGGTATATTTTTTGGTTTACAAGTATTTAAATTTTGTATTTGCTTTGTATTTCTCAAAATTATATGCTATTATAATTGCACATTAGATTGGAGACAAATTCTAATTTGTAACTTCCTCCCCCAAATAAACCACAATAGCATATATATTTATATAAACTCACATATGCATATATATAAATCGCAAATCAAACTATTTAGACAATAAGGACACAAGTTGTTAAGCATTGTTAGAGTGTGGCAGTTATGGATGAAGAAAAATGAAGAGATTTCATTTTTCATGTGAAAGATAACAAATTTAAAGCTTAGTTTGGGCAATATAGTTATTTCAATTATCCTATGGCCTTTGACTCCTCCTTCTTCCTAATTTTCTGCATATATATAATTTGCATGCACTATCTCCAAAATCCATCTCCTGCCCAGTCCCATTACAATTTATTAAATCAGGTCCCATCATTTTGTACTTGAGTTACTAAAAACACCTATAAAACAATCTTTTTTACTGCAATCTTTTCACCCTCCAATCTGTGCACAATTCAGTAAGTAGGATGATCTTTATAAAAGTTAAATCTGATCAGGTCAATTTGATAAGTTCCTAGAGTCCTTAAGAAAAATTCAAATTCCTTAATATGGCATAAAAGGCCCTCTAAAGTCTCTGCTTTCTTATCTCATAACTACCCACTTTCTACTTTATCGACTCTCCAGATTTTTTTAAATATATTTTATTGATTTTTTACAGAGAGGAAAGGAGAGGGATAGAGAGTTAGAAACATCGACCAGCTGCCTCCTGCACACCTCCTACTAGGGATGTGCCCAAAACCAAGGTACATGCCCTTGACCGGAATCGAACCTGGGACCTTTCGGTCCACAGACTGATGCTCTATCCAATGAGCCAAACCAGCCAGGACGACTCTCCAGAATTTTTTTTTCCATTCTCTAGACTTCTCATACCTCTAAACATTCACACAAGATTCTTCCACAATTTAAAATATTCCATTCCCTACTTTATCCCACATGTCCTATTTTCTTCAATGCACAGTTTACATGTTACCTTGAATCCTTTTTTAACCACATATTTTTAACAGAGGGTGTTCATCCTCTGTTTTCAAATAGCACCCAGCTAACACTTCAATAAAGAATTTATCACAGCATATAGTAATCATCTATTTATGAGTCATCCTTTTCTCACTATACAATGTTTGGGAGATTGTCTAATCTATTTATTCATAACCACATCCTACCATATTCTGACAACATACATGTCAAACTCATATGTTGACTGAATGACTGTTTCTCTGACACCCTCTCTTTAATAGAGAAGTGGCAGAAATTCCTTTTTTTATATAATTTTTAAATACCAAAACAAAAAGGAAAGGAAATCAAAGAAACAGAGAAATATAACCCAAATAAACAACAACAACAAAAACAACAAAATAAAACTCCAGAAAGTGGCCCTAATGAAGTTAATATATGAATTACTTGAAAGATGAATTTAAAATAACAATCATGAAAAAATATTCAATGATCTCAGGAGACCAATGCAAAAACAAAGTAAGAATTTCAACAAAGACAGAAAAAAAATTTTCAAGAATCAAACAAAAATCTTGGAGGTAAAGAATACAATAATTGAACTAAAAGAAAATCAATAGAGGAGTTCAACAATAGAGTGGATAAATCAGAAAATAAAATCAGTAAACATAAAAACAGTTCACTTAAAATTTTCCAGAAGAGCAAAAAGTTAAAAAGACTGAAAAATAATTTAAAAAGTTGAAGTGACTTATGAAAGCACATCAAAATGAACAATAACAGATTACAGAGTGCAAGAAAAATAAGGAAATGTGAAAGAACCACAAAGTTTATTTAAAAAATAGTGGTTGAAAATTCCCCAAATCAGCAGAAGGAAAATGTAGACAAGACCAAAGGATGACAAATAAGAGGAACACAAAAATGCCCACTTAGTATATTATGACTGCACTGTCCAAAGACAAAGACAGAATTTTGAAAGCAGCAAGGGAAAAGCAATTTGTTACACGAAAGGGGATCCTCATAAGACTATCAAAGGCTTTTTCAGAAACCTTGCAAGCCAGAAGGGAGTGGGATGATATAGGAAAAGAGCTAAAAAAAATTAACTAATTAATTAATTAGAAAACGAACTGCCAAACAAGATTGTTATACCCAGCAAAACTGTCCTTCAAAAAATGTGGGAGAGATCAAGACTTTTCCAAAGAAAACTGAGGGGTATTTTTACTACTAAACCTGCTTTAAAAAATTGTAAAGGGAATTTTTTTGAGTTGAAATAAATGGATACCAAACAGTAACATGATAAATACAAAAGTATAAAACTCACTGGTAAATACATATATAGAATATTGTATTACCATAGGATGATGTATAAATCACTTGTATTTTAACTATAAAGTTTAAAAGACAGAGTATGAAAAATAGCTATAACTATAAAAATATGTTAATGAATACACAATATACATAGATGTAAGTTGTAACATCAAATACAAGTGTGTCAGGAAATAAAAGGTAGAGTTATTCGTATGTGCTTGAAGTAAAACTGCTATCAGCTTATCATAGACTGTTATAACTATAATATTTTATGTAATCTCCATGGGTATTCACAAAATATGTATCTAGAAGTTACACAAAAGAAAAAGAAAAAGGAATCAAAGCAATTAAATAAAAAAATTAATGAAGCACAAAAGAAGACAGCAAAAGTGAAGAAAAACAAAAGAACTAAAAGAAAGAGAAAATAATTAATAAAATGGAAATAGTAAATTCTTCCCAGTCTATAATTACTTTAAATATAATGGATTAAATTCATTCATGAAATGGCATACAATGGCTATGTGGATTAAAAAATCATAATTGCAGAAATAAAACAAGATCTAACTATGTGCTGTCTACAATGATACAACAGATACATATATATACTAGGGGCCCAGTGCACAAATTTGTGCACCGTGAAAGAAACTGCAGGCTCTGAGGCAGCTGTGGGCACAGGGCGGGTCTCGACCCATTTTCTGTGCCCCTGCCTGGCCCCTCCCACCATGGCCCTGGTCCCATGTGCGCTGGCAGCCACTCTGATGGTGCCGGCCCCACTCGCACCCGATGATGGCACAGAGTGATTGGGGCCGGCACCAACATTGAGTGCAAGTGGGGCCAGCACCGTCAGTGGGTACAAGCAGTGGCTGCTTCCCCAATCGCCCCTCAGGAGCAGGTGGAGGTAGAGAAGCCCTGAGAGGCAGTTGGGGCCAGCAGCCACCACTTTCATCTGCTGATGGCGCTGAGCGATTGGGGCTGGCACCGGGTGCAGGCAGCAGGTGTGAACAGCAGCTCCAGTGCTAGCAGCGGGTACAAGTGGGGTCAGTGCCGCCAGCAGGTGCAAGCACCAGGCGGGACCATGGCACATGGGAGCAAAGAATTGTCAGTAACCATAAGTGCACAAATGATGACAGCAACTGGCACCCCACCTTGGTCTGGTGCCCCCGCTCACCTGCTCCACCATCCAGCCACAGTCGACTCCAGCCATATTCCACACTCTGCCGCCTGCTACCGCTGCCGCCACGTTCCGTGCGTGCCCCCTGGTAGTCAGTGCATGTCATAGCGACTGGTTGTTTGCTTGTTCACTTGTTTCAGTCTATTTGCATATTAGGGTTCTATATATATATATATACATATGTATATATATGAAACCCTAATATGCAAATTTCAGTCTATTTGCATATTAGGGATATATATATATATATATATATATATATATATATATGTGTGTGTGTGTGTGTATATATATATATACACACACACACACACACACACACACACTAGAGGGCCAGTGCACGAATTCGTGCATGGGTGGGGTCCAGCTGGCCTGTAGAGAGGAGGAGATGGTGGTAGGTTGGCTGGCCAGCCCACCCCATTTGGGGCCCGATCAGGGATGGGCCAGCTGGGGGAAGGGACTGCGGATGATTGGCTGGTGGGCCCTACCCCCGATTTGGGTTGGGGGGCCAATTGGGGGAAGGGCCGGCAATGGGAAGGGGCTGTAGGTGGTGGGCTGGCTGGCCCCACACCCTACTGGGGTGGGGAATGCGATCAGGGGTGGGGCAGCCGGGGGAGAGGCTGCAGGAGGCTGGCTGGCCAGCCATACCCCCTATTGGTGTGGGGGGTGTGATCAGGGGTGGGGAGGCCAGGGGGAGGGGCAGCAGGAGGTTGGCTGCCCAGCCCCACCCCCTATTGGAGTGGGGGCTGTGATCAGGGGTAGGCCGGCCAGAGGGAGGGGCTGGGGGCCTACAGTGGTGGGTGGGCTGATGAGGGCGGGGCTGGCCAGGGGGAAGAGAAGGGGCATTTGGCCAGCGGCCCGCTCTTGATCAGGGTGGGAGAGTCTGATCAGGGGCAGGCCAGCAGTGGGGAGGGGCCACGAGGTTGGCCGGCCAGCCCCACCCCCTGATTAGGCCGGTTCGCTGGCCAGAGTGGGCATCATAGAGACTGGTCATTACGGTGTTATGACTGCTACAGATGCTGGCTTTTTATATATATACTAGAGGCCCGGTGCACGAAATTCATGCACGGGGATGTGTGTCCCTCAGCCCAGCCTGTACCCTCTCCAATCTGGGACCCCTCGAGGGATGTCCGACTGCCCGTTTAGGCCCAATCCCGTTAGGATCAGGCTTAAATGGGCAGTCGGACATCCCTCTCACAATCCAGGACTGCTGGCTCCCAACTGCTCGCCTGTCTGACTTCCTGATTGCCCCTAACCGCTTCTGCCTGCCAGCCTGATCACCCCTAACCACTCCCCTGCCAGCCTGATTGATGCCTAATTGCTCCCCTGCCAGCCTTTTTGCCCCTAACTGCCCTCCCCTGCAGGCCTGGTCACCCCTAACTTCCATCCCCTGCAGGCCTGGTCCCCCCCAACTGCCCTTTCCTGAAGGCCCGGTTGCCCCCAACTTCCCTCCTCTGCCAGCCTGGTCACCCATAACTGCCCTCCTTTGCAGGCTTGATCGCCCCCAACTGCCCTCCCTTGCAGTCCTGGTCCCCCACAACTGCCCTCCCCTGCTGGCCATCTTGTGGTGGCCATTTTGTGTCCACATGGGGGCAATCATCTTTGACCACATGAGGGCAGCCATCTTGTGTGTTGGAGTGATGGTCAATTTGCATATTATTCTTTTATTAGATAGTATTAGATAGGATAGAGGCCTGGTGCATAGGTGGGAACAGGCTGCCTATTAGATAGGATTTATTTATTTAGTTAGTTAGTTATTTAGTTATACATATATATCATATATACAACTATGTATATATTTTACCTCAGAGTACCTAAATATATCCTATATAATAATGAGTTAAGATGCAAATTAACCCTCACACCCTCACATGAAAATCTAGAAAATGCACAAATATGTGGAAATTTAACAACCTTTGAACAACCAAAAGTCAATGAACAAATCAAAAGCAAAATTGAAAAATACTTTGACAAATGAAAGTAAAACACAATATACTAAAGCTCGTGCAATGCAGCAAAAGTAGTTCTAAGAGGGAAATTTATAGAAGTAAATACTTATATTAATAAAGATGAAAAATCTCAAATTAGCTTCCTTATTTTACACCTCTAGAATCTAAGTGGAAAAAGAACAAAGAAAGACTAAAATTAGCAAAAATAATAATAATAACAACAATAAAGCTAGAGCAGAAATAAACAAAATCAAGAATAGATAAAAAGAGAAAAAAACAATGAAAATGAACTTTGTTTTTTAAAAAAATATGGAAAATTGACAACTTAACTAATTAACCAAAAAAGAAAAAAGACACAGAATTAGAAATGAAAGAAGAAACACTGCAATTGATGCCACAGTAATAAATATGACAATGAGAGACTGTTATGAACAATTATACCCCAACAAGTTCAATTACCTAGAAGAAATGGACAAATCCTGGAAACCTACAACCTATCCAAACTGAATCATAAAGAAAAAAAATTTGAAGCAGTTTTATAACTTGTAATGAGGTTAAATCAGTAATTGAATCTCCTAAAAGAGAAAAGCTCAGGAACCAATGACTGCCCTTGTACTAGTAAATACTACCAACCATTTAAAGAAATATTATTACCAATTCTCCTCAAACTCTTCCAAAAACCTGAAGAGAAGGAAAAACTTCCAAATGACTTTTATAAGACCAGCAATATTCTGATACCAAAACCAAAGACACTAAAAGAAAACTACTGGCCAATATCCAGATGAATATAGACTCACCTCTACTCTTTTCACTATACATTAATAAACTTTTCTAAGTTTTGACAATTCTGTTTCTGAGAAGTGAAAAATCAGGAATCAGGACTAGAACAAGAGAAGATACTGAGCTTAGTTGCTTTATAAGGACTATTTAGAGGAGGCTATTTAGATATGCAATAAAGGTAAAGATATTTAACTTCTCTTGATAGATTTAACTTTTGCGGTAGGTGGCACAATAGATGAACAAGCTCCATAGAGCTTCCTATAAAGAGCACACAGAGACTGGTGAGGCACAAAGAAAAAACAGATGAAATATCAAAGTCTCTGACAGTTATTCTATGTCACTAAACTGCATGGGTCTAATAGTTCATCGTCAAGTACAAAACAAAAAGTTTTCTGATATGCAAACTTATAGATACACAAACAATTAGATACAGAGAATAAATTGATTATCACCAGATGGCAAGGGGTGATCAATTCACAATGAATGTCAACTGTAATTAAAAATTAAAAGACAGTAGGCAAAGAACAGAGTAAGAAAGAAAACCATCTTATACTACATTGAAAAGTAGCAAAAACTGAGTTATGGATAAGAGTGGTAAAAGGAAGATATATTGGTTAGAGCTTAAAAGAAAACCAGAACAAATAGAAAATGTATATATACATAGTGATTTATTTTAAGGAATTAGCTCACATGATTATAGCACTGTCAAGTCCAAAATATGTAGGCTTGGAAATTCAGCCAAGAGTGAAAGTTGCAGTCTTGACTTTAAAGTCTGTAGGGCAGGCCAGCAGGCTGGGAACTCAGGCAAGATTTCTACATTACAGTATTGCAGCAGAATTCCTTCCTCTCCAGGAATCCTCTGTGTTTGCTCTTAATGACCAAATCCCACCCTCATTCTGAAGGGTAATCTCCTTTAACTTAAAGTCAACTGATTCTAAATATTAATCACATTTATAAAGATCTTCACAGCTACATTTGGACTAAGGCTTGACCAAACAACTGTACACCATGGCCTAGCCAAGTTGACACATGAAATTAATCATCACAGACAGGTTTTGAGAAACAGAGGGGCAGCGATGTCCAGAGGCAATACTGAAGAGCTTAGTGAAAGAGAATATCTAATGCTCAGTATTTACTCTTATGCTACACAATGCTATCCTGTAAATTCTATCGCCTCAACCCTTTGTGTGCAACATACACACATTTTTGTGTGTGAATATTAATTTGGGAATAAATTAAGTGATCTTATCTATTGTTCAGCCCCCCCCCCAAAAAAAAAAGAGAGAAAATGACAGGACATTCTCTTTGACTTGTTGATGTATAACTGCAGTATTTCACCAGAGGGAGGAAGTCAGAGCCAGAAGAGATCTGGGAAAATAGGAGACAACCATCTCCATGAGAACACCCAGAGATATGAGTTCAAGCTAATATTTTTGCATCCCATAGGTCAGTGTGCATCATCTGATATAACAGTTCAATAAAGCCAAGTTGAAGATTATGGGCCTGAAGCCAAAAGTTATTTAGAGATATTCTGTGAATTTTCTGGGGAGTCTATGGGGTCTTCCAAAACAACCAGACACTTGGAACAATAAAACAAGACTTCAGATTTGCTTTTGGTTAAGAAAAACGTTATTACCTGGAAATTACCTTCCTCCATTAAAGTCTGAATATAGCTAAGAAAATTTTTATAGCAGGGCTTCTCTTTTGTATACATTGCATGGCAGGATGAAATCTGTCTCATTAGGGGAAGAATGAATAGATCCCCTTCTTGAGGTGAAACTAAAAAAAAACAAAACTCAAGTGAGGAATGAAACCCTATTATAGAAACTCTTAACTGTAGTTCTCATTTCCATTTGGGAGTGAAACTCAGCAAAGACTTCCAAGAATAATTCCCCTGCTCTGTCTTTAGCAAAACAGGAATTGACATTTCTCTATAAAGTTTGGTGGGTCAATGCCAAAGTCAATCTTATTGTTTTCATCAAAACTTTCTGAGGGGTGTCTTCTGCAGTACTTGTAATCTATAATCCAACATAGCGTTTTAAGTAGATCTGTGTATAAATATTTGAAGACAAGTTACTTGATTAATTCTATTTAAAACAGAAATCTCAAAATATTTTTAAAAACACACATACTTTTCATTTCTCTAAAGCAGTGATTTTCAACCACTGTGCTACAGAATTTTTAAAACATGCAACACCTGACAATTTAGTCAGGGACACTGAGCTCTTTTCCCCTAAATTGTCAAATAAAAAATGACAAAACCCAACACAATAGCCATCCTGTGTGAATGAATCAAGATTATATGTTGCTGTTTTTTTGACAGATTGGCAAAAATATATATATTTTTTGGTGTACCACAGAATTTTAGTAATTAGTTTATGTGTGCCATGAGATGAAAAAGCTTGAAAATCGCTGGACCAAAGCCTTGAACACATCATTTTGGTAAGTGATTACTACAAAGTGGCTGAGGGGGGCTCACATTGCTATCTGATTGGCATCCTGGCAAAACAGAGATAAAGAGATGTGGCAGCAATATGATGTCAAGCAAAACACAACTTCCATAGCTGAAAGAATTTTTAAAAGAAAGGGTTCATTAGGACATAAAGAATCAGGTCCTAGGGCATGAAGTCTAAACCATCAGCAGCAGCATTAGGTGGAAAAGGTAATATGGCCACATCCTGGATTCATTTTTATATATTGCTAGAGGCCCAGATGCGAAGTTGTGCAAGACCCAAACCCGCCGCACCGGCGGGACTCCAGACCCGCCGTGCACGAGTAGTGCGCCATCATGAGCCACCACGTCATGAGCCGCGAGCCCCTCCATGCCACACAAGCCACAAGCCCCGCCTCACCACACCAGCTGTGAGTCCTGCCCCACCACAGCGAGCAGCGAGCAGGCCAGGGGGAGGGACCGAGAGGTGCTCCATGCACCTCCTGGTGACTGGTCGTTTGGTCGTTCTGGTGTTCCGATGTTATGACCACTGGCTTTTTATAATATAGACTAGAGGCCCAGTGCATGAAATGTGTGCATGGGGGTGGTGTCCCTCAAGGTGGGATCGGGCCTAAACAGGCAGTCAGACATCCCTCTCACAATCCAGGACTGCTGGCTCCCAACTGCTCGCTTGCTTGCTTGATTGCCCCTAACTGCTTCTGCCTGCCAGCCTGATCACCCCCTAACCACTCCCCTGCCATCCTGATTGACGCCTAACTGCTTCCCTGCCAGCCTGATTGCCCCTAACTGCCCTCCCCTGCCAGCCTGGTCCCCCCTAACTGCCCTCCCCTGCCAGCCTGGTTGCCCCTAACTACCCTCCCCTGCCGACCTGGTCACCCCCAACAGCCCTCCCCTACTGGCCCAGTCACACCTAACTTCCCTCCCTTGCCAGCCTGGTCACCCCTAACTGCCCTCCCCTGCCGGCCCAGTCACCCCTAACTGCCCTCCCTGCAGGCCTGATCGCCCCCAACTGCCCTCCCTTGCAGGCCTGGTCCCTCCCAACTGCCCTCCCCTGCTGGCCTGATTACCCACAACTGCCCCCCCCCCCGCGCTGGCCATCTTGTGGTGCCCATCTTGTGTCCACATGGGGGCAGCCATCTTGTGTGTTGGAGTGATGGTCAATTTTCATATTACCTCTTTATTAGATAGGATGTCTTGGGAAGAAAGATGTGAGTTGCTTTGAAAGAAAATATGCTGGTTACATTCAAGGGGGGCAGGATAAGTTAAAGCAGGGTGGTTCTAAGATAAGAGCACAGTCTGTAATTAAGGAATATTTGCTACTTTTGATTGGTTACAGGCAATAATCCTAAAACTTCATGAATATGGCCCATCTAGTTGTCTAGTAGATGCCTGGGTACTGATTCAAAGCTCCTACATACATTCTGGAATGTGAGCAGTCTTTTGTCAGCTGGCCACCAGTTAACAACAGGCTAACTACTCTTTTGCTCTCATTCTTCAGCCCAACATAATTCAGCATCTCTGAATTTTTTTTCTTGTCAAGAGAATATATTACATGTTGACTTGTACGTGTTTCAGATACATTTTTGTAATAAAACTGATATTCTGCTTTTTCCTTACTTTCTCTGCCTATACTTTCAAGTCACTTTGTTTCAACACACTAGGCTATTTCTTCCAGACTCAGTTTCTTCTCCTGTAAAATTGGGATGTATTTTACCATACAAATATTTATCGAGTATGAACTAGGCACTCACTAGGTGTTAGTATACAGATGTAAATTAAATATATTATCTGTCTTCCCCAAAATAGAAGAAATGTGTAAACTTTATAAGCAAATAAAAAGTACTATCTACACATCATTTTGCAGTTAAGGAAAAAGTGCTGAGTTTAACTAAAAAGGAAGCTGCCAGATTTTGGAAAGGTTCAGAATAAATAGAATATGGAATTTACAAGTAGAGATGTCTAGAAGCCATTGAAAATATGTCTGCAGCTCAATAAGATATTTAAGTAGCTAAACACGGTTGGGGATCGAATGAGATTATGAATGTGAGAGTATTTTGGAGACTATAACATCATGCAAATGTGAGTTCTATATTTGTGCTGCCAGGCAAGCAATACAAATGTGAATTATTATTACATATGTGAAGCTGGCACTAAATTCACATTTTTACGTTGATTTTAAAGTACTTAATCTTTAATGCTAATAGAATATTCTGACTTATGAAGTCAAATATAAGCTTCTCTAAGGCAAAGCATTTTCTGTAAGCATCCTTTACACATAATACAGATGTTCTATAAATGTTGTTGTCTTATTAACAAATGGAAGAGAGTTTTACTCAATGATAAAAGAAAAAAATTAAAACAAAGTTTTTGCCAAATGTGACCAAATATGTACCACTGAGATCTCTAGGTTTATGTCACACTATCCAAAATATGGAATTTATAAGGGATCACAAAATCTAATCATTACATCATTATCATAATCTTATATTAATATTTATAGAGTATTTATTATACACAAGGCTCTTTTTTTTTAGACTTAATAAGGATAACCTAATTGATTCCTGTCCAAACCCCTTGAGGTTGATGTGCTGTAGGTGGTAGATTATGGACTCAAAAGGGCTGGATTAGAAATGGCTCTACCGCTTATTAGTTGTGATGATTAGAGCAATTAGCTTCTCTGTGCCACAGTATCTTCACCAGTATAATGTATAATAATGGTATCTTTCTCCTAGAGCAGTGGTCGGCAAACTGAGGCTCGCGAGCCACATGCAGCTCTTTGGCCCCTTGAGTGTAGCTCTTCCACAACATACCACAGCCTGGGCGAGTCTATTTTGAAGAATTGGCATTAGAAGAAGTTTAAGTTTAAAATATTTGGCTCTCAAAAGAAATTTCAGTCGTTGTACTGCTGATATTTGGCTCTGTTGACTAATGAGTTTGCCGACCACTGTCCTAGAGGTTTCTAAATGTGAAATGAATTACTTTATGTAAGGAGCATTGAACAGTGACTACAATATAGTTTTTATAAATACTAGCTATTAGGCTACATTATTTTTCTATTCCCTTTGGCCATACATAAAATTTTTACTAGTGTATCTAAGTTAACATGTACAAATTAAGAGATCTACTTAACCAGATTTAAGGGAATTTTTTTTTTTTTGCTTTCATTTTCTTCATTTGAGTGATATTATGTCTTTAAAATACTCCCATCCAGAAACTCATTTTCAAAAGTACATATATTCACTTGTAAAACTGGTTAACAGATTTAGGATAAATATGATTTGGAAATAATGGTTATTTGTAGCTAAAGAATTATAAAGCAATGAATGGAATTATTTCTTGAGTTTTCCTCCCAGGAGAAATATAAGAAAAGAACTAGGAACTATATGTCCCTCAAGACATCCAGAATATATACCAGATTAGCTGATCCCTGGTGGCAATTCCTAACTCTAAGATTCTGTGATTTAAGTAATTCAGAATGAATACAACATGTTAATGCATCTATCTGTAGGTTCATGTAAAAGCAGCATATATTTATATGAAAAACTATCATACCTTGCACTTGCATCTGATTTAATCAGCATTCATTAGATTTTGGTAAGAATTTCTTACCCAAGGTTTAATATTACTTTTACTTACCATATACTTTCTCATATGGAAATGATTCAAGTTGATACTAAAGATGTGCTTAAGATATTATGCTCCTATTTAATTAGTTATCTTAATTGGGATATTAAAAAGTCAAAACACTGGCAAAATATCATGTTTTCTAGTATTTAAAAATTAGAAGTACTACATACAAAAATGTAGTGCAAGCAAACTTCTATTAGAAATGACCTACCACAAGCCTCACAAATCATACAGAACCTCCTCTCTCTATTTTTATAGTCTATCAATGATATTAACACTTCATTAATGACTTTAAGTTTTAAATTAAGCTGTATTAAAATTTCTCTGAATCTGCTTTAGTTCTTATCACCTTTGGCAGCTGGTTCCGAAGTCCTCACTATCATTAAACCAGAATCCTCTTGCGTTTTGTCTATTTGACAGATGAGATGAGTTTATGGTGATCCCTTTCTCTTGGGCTCAAAATATTAAGTTTAAATCTAAACATGGTTTGCAAATAACCAGGGGGTCTTTTCCAAACACTATTTAATACACTGAGCTACAGCTTTAGCAGTTGCATATCCATGCAGGAAAGAGATTAGTTTGCTCATATAAACCACAGTGACGTATTTTTTATAGTCTCCTGAATGACTAACCTACAAGTTAGCTTAAAGACAATTTTTTATTTTATTTAAAAAAGTATCACCTTACTTTTCTCTTTAGGATTAAAAAAGCATTTTATCATAAATCTCAGAGAAAATATAATTTATGGGCTATAAATCTGTGTGGTTTTGTGAAGGAGAGTGAAGACTAATGATATGGGGAATGAGGTAAAGATAAATTTCAAAATAACCTCCTAAATCCTTGTTAAATTTAAGATTAAAAAAAAAACTCTCCCTACCACCTAATTAAAATAAACAAACTGGTCCCCATTGTAGGCCATTCCATTTCTTTCATGCCACCCGTGTTTCTCCGCCTTTACTGACTGCCTCATAAAAAACATGTAAAACTATGCTAAGACACCAGAAATAGTTTCACTTGTAAAAGATGGATCAAGGAATGATATCAGTGAATGTAATATTTAAATAAATGAGATTATGTTTAACATATATTGAACATTATTTTTCAGAGAATTTGGCTATAAACATACTGTATATATAACCCAAAAGTATAAGCTCCCCCTATTCAGTTAAAATCTGACATTTTTTTCATTCCTATCATAAACCCTATTCTGAAGTTCCCTATTATCTTATTGTACTATCAAAGAAGCAGATTGATCCATATACATTTGCAAAAAGTTTGATTAACTAAATAAATCTGATATAAATTTATTTTTATCTTTTATGTAATCTTTCTCAGATAAGCAGGGAAACATATGCAAGATGAAGATGATCACATTGCTTTCCAATTATTTGGAATTCCAGAGCCAAAAAAACAGTATTAACAACCCAACTTTGACTCCCCAAATCTTCATTACTATGTTCCTATTTATCTGTGCAGTGGCAGAATTGTATGAAACCTACAAATTCTTGGAAAGATTGAAACATTAGTCAATACTTTAAAAGCTCTTTATAAAGCTATAATGTGTGATGTGATGAGTTCTTCTAAGCCTTTAATTGATTCACTTGTGAAAATAATAATTTATTATGATAGGAGTTTATGTTATTATGATATGTGGATTGTGAATATAATTAAATTTATGATTTTTATTCTAAAAAGCAAAGGATGTTGGCTCCTCTCAGTGTATCTATTTGAGCACTGAAACATATCATCAGATAGGGCAAACTATTCTTATTCACAGTGGGATATTTCATCTTTAGATAATGGTCCATTATTGAAGTTGAATTTCATTCAATCAGTCAACATTTATGTATTACATACCTAATATGTGTAAGACACTCTTTTTCTAAAAGGAATATGATAATGAACAAGGCAGACAGAGTTCCTGACCTAGACTTATCTGGATGGGAATCTGAAGCTACTCTTAATGATTAAGTTTCTTTTGCCTTGCCTTTACCCACATGATAAAGTCCAAATGTTGGAATCTGGCATCCTGTATTTCATTCCAAATATAAATTCTGTTAGATCTCCTAGTCCAGTCTGCATTCACAGCCAGATCTTTGAAGGCTCTGTAATGTTCCCCCTTCCTTAAGTACCACATTTCAGGTAAATGGCTCCTTTCTAATTTGTTTCACTACTTCTATCAACTCCTCGGTTACTTCTCTAAGAAGAGGACATTTTTATGTGCTTCCGTAGCATTTTGTATGTATTCCAATTGTGATTATTTTCACATTGCCTTGTAAACATCTGTGCCTATCCTTCTCATTGGTCTATTAGAGGCCTGGTGCACAAAATTCATGCACGGGGGGTTGTGTCCCTCAGCCCAGCTTGCACCCTCTCCAATCTGGGACCCCTCGAGGGATGTCTGTTTACAGGCAGTCGGACATCCCTCTCACAATCCAAGACTGCTGGCTCCCAACAGCTCGCCTGCCTGCCATCCAGATTGCCCCTAACCTCTTCTGCCTGCCAGCCTGATCACCCCCATACCACTCCCCTGCAAGCCTAATTGCCCCTAACAGCCCTCCCCTGCCAGCCTGGTCACCCCTAACTGCCCTCCCTTGCAGACCTGGTCCCCCCCAACTGCCCTCCCCTGCAGGCCTGGTCCCCCCAACTGCCCTCCCCTACAGGCCTGGTCCCCCCCTCCAACTGCCATCCCCTGCAGTCCCAGTCACCCCTAACTGCTCTCCCCTGCAAACTTGCCCCCCCCCAACTGCCCTTCCTGCAGGCCTAGTCATTCCTAACTGCCCTCCCCTGCAGGCCTGGTCACCTCTACCTGCCCTCCCCTGCAGGCCTGGGTCCTCCCAAACTGCCCTCCCCTGCAGACCTGATCCCCCCCGCAACTGCCCTTCCCTGCAGGCCTGGTCACCCCTAACTGCCCTCCCCTACAGACCTGGTCCCCCCCAACTGACCTTCCCTGCAGGCCTGGTCACTCCCAACTTCCCTCCCCTGCCAGCCTGGTCACCCCTAACTGTCCTCCCCTTCAGGCTTGATTGCCCCCAACTGCCCTCTCTTGCAGGCCTGGGTCCCCCTCAACTGCCCTTCCCTGCAGACCCGGTCACGCCCAACTTCCCTCCCCTACAGGCCTGGTCACCCCCAACTGCCCTCCCTTGCAGGCCTAGTGCCTCCCAACTGCCCTCCCCTTTTGGCCTGATGGCCCACAATTGCCCTCCCTTGCAGGCCTGGTCCCTCTCAACTGCCCTCCCCTGCTGGCCATCTTGTGGTGGCCATCTTGTGTCCACATGGGAGCAGCCATCTTGAATGTTGGAGTGATAGTCAATTTGCATATTACTCTTTTATTAGATAGGATAAGCTTGAAAACAAAGATTACATTCTCTTTAATGTTCCTAACAAATACCTCAATACTTGGTACTACCGTGTTTCCCCAAAAATAAAACATCCTCCGAAAATAAGACCTACTTACAGGTTTCCTTCTGAGTGAAATATAAGGCATCCCCTGAAAATAAGGCCCCCAGGCTCTGTCTCAGAATGAAAATTAATTTACCGTAAACTAGGGCCGCCCCGACTGGCGACTAGCAACCAGTGACGTTACGCGGAGTCCTGACGTCACTGCTGTGTGGAAGCAGAGCGGGGGTCGGAGTGAGCGGTGAGCACGGGGCGAGAGATAGGAGGAGACTTTCACAGATGCGTGTAGAAGAACAGGAGGATTAGAGCGGACAGGATGCGGCGAAGGTGGTGAGTGCTGGTCTGTTTCTGGTGACACTACCTGATGCTCGCTGCCACCTTCATGATGACTGAAGGTTCTCAGTCAGTGACAGACCCTGCTCCAGCCCAGATCCAGGCCCCAACAAGCCCAGTGACAGTCCCCAGGCAGGCCCCAGGGGGTAAATGTCTGATAAAGGGGTAGGGGGGATGTCTGGTGAAGGTGTTCAGTGGCACAGGGGTGGGAGGAGGGGGATCAGTTAAAATGACACAGGAGGATCAGAGGGGGCAATCAAAATGACACAGGAGGATCAAAAGGGGTTACTAAAATTGTAATCCCCCCTCTGATTCTCCTGTGCCATTTTGATTCTCCCCTCTGATCCCCCCTGTGTCATTTTGAGTGATCCCCCTCCCCCCACCTTGATACCCCAATTCCTTTTTTTTTACCCCTAGAAATGAGCGCAAAAAGAAAAAGCTACTCGGTGGAGTACAAGAAAGGAATCGTGGAAGACTCTTGGGGCCAAAATCTTACTGCTTTCTGCAAAGAGAAGATGTTGAGTATCCGATTGGTTCGAAAATGGCGAGCAGAGTATGGTAACCTCATTGAACAAGTGGACAAGGGAAATGCTAAAAAGCGCAAGTGTGGATCAGGTCGGCAACCATTATTTTCCGAGCTGGAAGACCTGATCTGTGAATGGGTTGTTGACAGGAGAGCAAAGGCTTTGGTTGTGAATAGGGCTCAGATTCAAGAATTTGCCCTTGCAATGGCACCACAGTTTGACATAGCCCCCGAAGACTTCAAAGCATCACAACACTGGCTGGATAATTTCCTTCAGCTAAGTGAACTGTCTTTAAGAAGATCTACAACATGGTTTAGGTTGGAAGATACTCAAGTTATTAAGCGAGCACTTGCATTCAAGTCCTTTATTGATGATGCTGACTTCTCTAAATACAATCTTTCCAACATGATTGCTATGGATGAAACTGCAGTGTTTATGGGCCAATCATCTCAAACAACAATTGAACAGCGGGGTGCCTCCTTAGCGTACATTCCCTCCACTGCTTACAAAAGTGCACGTGTTTCCTGTATTTTGGCAATTTGTCTGATGCCACTGAAATCCCACCTTTAATCATTTCTAAAGGCAAGAAGGAAAAGATTGAACGTGTTTTGGGCGTTTTTATTCCTGAAACTGAAAAAGCCTGGGCCACACAAGCAGTTATAAGGAAGTGGGTCGATTTAATGCTGCCGCTTGTTATGCGAGGGAGCCAAAGAGGTCTGCTAGTCTGGGATGCAGCCACACTCACCGCGCTAAAGACATGAAGACATTTCTTCATGAAAGAAAAATAGATCAGATAATGATTCCCGCAGGAATGACGGCCTATCTCCAGACTCTTGATATTGCAATAAACAAGCCATTCAAAGACAATTTGCGCATGGAAATTAATGACTACATTGAAAATAGAATGGAGAGAAATCAGCGTGGAAACTTTGTGAAACCTAAACTGCAAGAAGTTGTGACTTGGGTGAAGAATTCATGGGAGAAAATCACTGACAGTTGCATTGCAAATGCACTGCGAGCAGGCTACCTTGACAAGAAGTACTCATTTAAAGACAGTGCTATTGCTAAACATGAGAGATTTGGTCCACTGATTCTGAAAGAAATGGAGTTACAAGAAATTCACCAGGAAATTCAGGAATTGGATTGTTATGATGATGTTCCAGAAGATGATGACATGATTGTCATTGAATAAATGAGTAAATTCTTGATACTGTAGGATTCACAGTTTGTCTGGTTTGTGTTGACAACTACCGTACTACCGTACCATATACAGGTAATAAATTTCCTTTGTTTTCATTTAACAATAAATGTGTACCGTATTCTTCTTCATGGAAAAATAATACATCCCCTGAAAATAATACCTAGCGTGTCTTTGGGGGCAAAATTAATATAAGACACTGTCTTATTTTCGGGGAAACACATTATAAGACAATAAAAAATGTTTGATGAGTAAGTTAATTAATTAATAAGCTAAATTCACATTTAGCAAAGATCTCATGGAATTTACTGATTAGAAACTATCATTGAAATTCTCGTAAAATATATAGTAAAAGAACAACAAACTTATGTTTATTCTTCTAAGGATATTAAGTATATACCAAAATTTGATTCCATCCCCCACACAGATGGATTAAATGAGCTGAGACCTCGAGGCACAGCCATATTCTGTGCCCCTCAATGGAAGACCTAGGCGATAATTCTGATCAGAATCAGCCCTATGATAACTAGCATTGGTCACACAACTACTAATGGTTGTCCTCCATTACTATGAAGAGTTAAGAGTCCCCACTATTTGTTAACAGTCAGTGACTATCATTTGCATTCGTCCAGAGCTACTAGAAACCAAAATACCACTTTGCCGAACCTAATGAAGAAGGATGTTGCTAAAAGTCACCAAATTGGAGATATGAAAGAGGCCAGAAATGGAGATTTTTTAAAAATACAGTATTTTACTCCCTAATACAGCCGTGGGCAAACTACGGCCCATGGGCCGGATCCGGCCCGTTTGGCTGTTCTATCCGGCCCGCGGAGCCGAAAGAATGGAGGGTTCTCTTGCTCTCCCCTCCGCTCCTTCACCAGCAGCAGTATTAACATGGCAACTTCAGGAAACACGGCCGCAAATCCTTCTTCTGAGTGGGCGAATTTATATCCGCCCATTCAGTAGAAGGAACAACCTCTCAATCTTCCAGAGGCTCCTTGTAATGCCCGCGGTCGCGTCCCCCGACATCACCCTGGGAATGCGTAGACACGTTATGGTGGTGATGTAGGGAGACACGCCCCTGGAGAGCACAGTATCAGAGCATTAGCTAAAAAGGAGACCAACAACACTGTTCCCACTGAAGTTGATGTTTTAAAGACCAAAAACCTTTCAACCCAGTCTACATTGCCATCTACATCTATGTCCCGGGCATAATTTGGAAGTTGCACTAAAGAAAATGTTTAATTTACTGTTTACACATTTTGTTCTTTTCTATTTGTTTTAGTTTTAAATTATTTTGTTATATTTAAGTTTAATTTGAAAGGCTTTTGTACCTTTCCTTTGTTAGGCAATTTTATTTTGCCTTCGCCATCTTCAATATAAGGTATGTTATTGTGCTATGATTCCTCCATTTTTTTGAAGTTTCAAATTATAATAATTAGTGTTTACATTCTTCTTGTTAAAATGTTTGAAATGAATAAAACTATTGAAATAAAAAAAAAAAGACCGTACCCTTTTATGTAATGATGTTTACTTTGAATTTATATTAGTTCGCACAAACACTCCATTCATGCTTTTGTTCCGGCCCTCTGGTCCAGTTTAAGAACCCACTGTGGCCCTCGAGTCAAAAAGTTTGCCCACCCCTGCCCTAATAGGAGCTAACATGTTTTAAATGAAATAGTTTGCTGGAAAAATAAGTAATTTTCAAAGTTGTTTCAAATTTTACAAAAAATACGGTCAAATAGTCCAAATAATGTGAAAATTTACAAGTTAATCAAAGGATAACTTTCTGAAGAAAAGAGTTGGAGTCAAATATACTATGGGAATTTGTTTTTCAATATTTAAAAGAACAAGTAATATCCCATGCAATTTAAAGTGTTCCTGGTCATAAAAAATGGAAAGTTTAATATTGAAATAGGTATACTAGTAAATATTTATGAATCTAGATATAATTATATAATTTAATCTTATTTATCATAGGGAAAAATTTAAACTAATGTAACATGTCAAATAATAGGAATTAGTTTAAAAATTATGGCATTCAAGAGAAGGCTAAACACAAAGTTATGCTGTAAAAGTATTTAATAACATGATGAAATGTTTAAAAAATATTTGTTTTGAAAAGTTATAAAGCATCATAAAAAGTATGATGACACCTATGATAAAATAAAATTTGAGTGTGCTTATATATTTGTAATAATTGACATGCACTGAAAAATACCTGTAAAGTTTTATTACAAAATGTTAAATATTTTATCTCTTGGAAATTAAAACAGTATCATGCTAAAAGCATATCTAAGAAAAACAGATACAGCTTTTTAGGTGTTTAGCACAATGCCTCACATAAAGTGAACTGAATCTAAATTTAGTTTTACTATAAACAACAAAATATTGTTTATAAGCATTGATTTTCATCTCTATACTTTTCTCTATTCTAACTTTCCTAGAATTAATTCATATTTATTTGTTGCTAGAAAAAGCATTAAATAATATTGTAACCATTATGAACAGATTATAGAAAAACACGTACCTTACAAAAAATGCTACAAATATGACAAAAGAAACATATTTAGGAAGCAATTATCCTATACCTTACTTTCTCTCCTACAGAAGTCAACTTTTTCTAGGAATTATTCCCTAAATTCCCTATTTTTTTTCTTTCTTTTCTCTATCCTCTTAGATACCATTTAAAATAAAATGGATCATGTAAAAAGAAATAGCCCCACCAATATAATTAAAACAGGACTTTAAACCTTGTAAATTACCATCATATGGGTCACTTTAAAATGTTGGTTAGGACCTGGCTGGCATGGATCAGTGGTTGAGCATAGGCCTATGAACCAGCTAGTCATGGTTCAGTTCCTGGTCAGGGCACATACCCAGAGTGTGGGCTAAATCCTCAGTGTGAGGTGCACAGGAGGCAGCCAATCAATGATTCTCTCTCATCATTGATGTTTCCACCTCTTTCTCCCTCTCCATTCCTTTCTGAAATCAATAAAAAATATATTAAAAAATAAAATAAAATGTTGGATTAGGTACTGGCCAAATGACCATCCATATAGGCAAAAATATGGCATATGTCGAACCCTGTGATGCATGTCCCATAGTCTTAAAGACTTTGTCAGACCTATAGCTATCTCCTTACGGTGGCCATTTTTTTCAGACAATTTTTGTCCTCTTCTTATTACTGTCAATGTTATTTTATTAACATCTGCAATTTGAATACAATAATCTTATTCAAGGCATTAATTTGGTGCAAATTGGATTACATTTCAAGAGGTAAAGTCCACATGTGAAGCCCATATCCATTTGTTAATTTGAGTGCCTGGGACTTTTCAGTAACTTATAAAACTAAAAGTACTTGTATCAACCTGGAAGGCAAAGGAATCTGTTTCTCCCTCTGGAAAATACTTTTGAAATTACTCAGTTCCCCAAGTAGTACTTTTGGGATATACACATACTGGGAGAAAATAAGTCTATTGACTGTTATTTTTCAATTTTATTTTTCTTTTCCATTTTGTTTCCAAATTGCATTTCATTGCTAAGATATTTCTTTTTTTGTGTGTAACTTGAAGATGGAAAGAGTAGACTTTTTGTAAGTCAATTCTGAGTGCTGTGGATATTCTTTAACCTCATTATTTTATCAAATTGCAACAATTCATATTTTTCCATCATGAAACAGAACATTAAGCATCAGTTGGGAGTAGTGTAGAAATGTACTTTTAGGAGCACTATTATGAGAAAAATTCTAATTTTTCATGAGTTGTTTTTCTGGAAAAAAAGCGAGGACTAATTACCTTAGACTTAGTAGCATTTGGATAATTTCTCAGTAAAAGGAACTGTGCAAACTGAAGTGTTTCTTGCTAAAAAGGAAATCAGAATCCATATGCAATACAGTTGGAAAGTCAGAATTCATTTTCAACATGTAGCTACCAGCCTGTAAATTTTCATTGACAGGATGTGGAATAAGATACTTAAGTAGAAAGATTTGGTAAAATAAGGAAAGAAGCTCAAGTAAATCACAGAACAACAAGGTTAAAGTATAACAACTTGGCTTTTTAAATGAAAATATTACAGATGTTAAATATGGGAAATGCTTATTAACTCTTAGTCATGAGTTTTTCATTGTAGCTGCATTTCCCCACCCCTCTTTTTTTTTACTTAAGAGAAATGAAAAATATGATTTTTATTTCAGTATGGCTAATATTGACAAATACCAGGACAAGTCACATTAGCAATGCTTAGGTACCACAACCCAGTCCTGAATGGTTCCACAATGGAGCATTCTACTAACGGTCATTCTGCAAGGGGTTCTGGATGAATCTCCATGGTTTGGATTCAGTATCACTGAGTGTAATTGTAAACACAGGCTATACCACTCAAAATGTAGAAAGGCCATTAGTGACAGTGCAGCTATAGTGAGAGACAAATGGAACAAAAAGGTTATAAACATATTTAGCAGACAAAATTGAGAATGGAATCCAATTTATCTACACATCATCAGTCAGCCTCTCTTGCCATGGGCAATGGACACATTTTTCATCTGTTACTAGCCAAAGTCTTTTACTAGCCGAAGTCTTTCACCAACCTAGTTGGCTTCCTTTGTTTCAATATGAAATGTCTCATTTTTAAACTGTGGTTTGATATTTTTCTTTTCTGTAGTAACTGACTCCTCACTTTAAAAGCATCCCAAGTACTGAGATTCAAATGGGTGCTCCAATACCAATAATTCTTGCCTTTGCCTCCCAATTTTAGTTTCAGAGTAACTTTTGTTATTTTTTTAAAAATATGTTTTTTAAAAAAATATCTTTATTTATTTCAGAGAGAAAGGGAGAGGGGGAGAGAGATAGAATCATCAATGATGAGAGAGAATCTTTGATTGGCTGCCTCTTGCAGGCCCCACACAGGGGATCTAGCCTGTAACCCCGGCATGTTCCCTGACTGGAATGGAACCCTGACCTCCTGGTTCATAGGTCAACACTCAACCACTAAGCCACACCAGCCGGGCCAGAGTAACTGTCTCTAACACACATGCAAATATAACTTATCTCCTTACAATCTGATCTATGAGAAGAATAGAAAAAGAATTGTTGAGAGAAAGTTGAATTGACTGGCAACATCATTCTCTCTGTAGCCATTACAAATCATTTGATATGTGTCATTTGAAAGTCTATAAATGACTGTGGCACTTTCATATCAACACTCTAAAACCAACTAGCCATTATACTTAATGCTTTATATTTCTGATCATTTAATTATGAATGCATATTTCTGGGTGTTTATACAGCAAAAATGGAACTCATACATTTCTTTCTAGTCAACTTCTCCCTGCTCAAATCCTGCACCTGTCTCTTCACCATATTTTAACAACTTATTTTCAGTACTCTGTTTTTCCCAGTATATTTTTAATGACACAGCCTCTTAAAACATCTGGCATTATTTTTAGCTTACCTATTATAATAAAATTATGAGGTGAAAACTGCTATTTTCTTGTTCTTTATTCGACTTATATGTTCATGGGTTATTGCTTAGAATTAGACTCACAGGCAAAAGAGGAATTTTCCACTTGCAAAGAGAAACAGTTTTGTTGGGGCTGGGAGAGAAACAATAATATAAAATGACTCTGAGTGCTAGAAAATTTCTAAATTTTGAGCTTTTAAGTGTTTCTCTTTAACAGACTAAGATGTTCAGCCAAAAGTTTGTTCATCTGTCTTCTGCAGAGAAAAACAACAACAACAAAAAATGCGCCAGGAATATCTCTTAGTGTTTTTTCATGTGCAAATCTGTTTTATAGGAGCGCACCACATATGTTTCAATGCTTACGTTGTCATTGTTTCTTCTTTTTTTCTTTTTCCAACTGGGCATACATTACGCACCCAACATACCTATAAAAGGTTGACTGAAAAATCACATTTTATAGTCTGCCAAAGGAATGTTTGTATTAAATTGCTTCAGATGGAGAAAGTTTCATTGTGATCAGAACCCAGGAGATATAAAAGGGCCATAAAGTTTGGGTCATAACGTGAGTTTATAAGCCTGGCTTCTACTTAATTTAAATTATAGTGGCAGTGCAAGAAATTGTGGTTTACCAATAGTACTAGGCCTCAGGCCAAACACTTTCGTTCCACTAGCTGCCTCCATATCCTCCCTCTGTTGGAAAGAGGTAACTGCCTAGCACAGATATTTCTTATAACTCGTCATTTGAGAAAAATAAAACTTAGCAATCACACATGGGCACATGTATTACTGTAGTTTGCAATTATGAAGCAGCAAGTATGGTGTAGTGTAGACTCCTTTTCATGAACTTTTTTTTTGTTGTTTATTCATGTTTTGTTTCTTTTGCTTTGCTTTTTAGTTTCTGGATCAATGCCAACCTTCAAATATCTGCTTAGAGCCGGCACATGAGCTTTAGAGAGAATGAATGTAGCATCCCCACTTAAAATTAAGGTTTACCTTAGAATTTGGTCCAATTTTACTGAATATATTTTTGATTTATAGTTTCTCCTAGTGGAAACTATAAGTCAAAATTACATTTACATTGAGATGAATCATGTTCTTGCTTTCTACTCTATCTATTTGACTTTTAAAGCATAAACCTTTCTATACAGAAGATGTTGGAACCAAACATAAACTCAGCTGCCTAATCTTTGACCATATCTGTTCGGTGGGATTTTTAAGAGATGAAAATGACAAAAAGGGCTTTGATCAAATCCAGTCAGTTTTAGCATTCATCCCAGAGTCTAATATCACAGCACACTAGCTAACTATACAAAGAAAAAACTGGGGAAAATCGTCTCATTTTATTATTATTGTTTTCCCCCCAAAAAACAACAACACTGAATTATATTTTACACTTTTTAAATAATAATCTGAGGTATATTTAAATAATAATCTGAGGTATATCTCATTATGTAAATAATTTCAGAACTACACAGAAAAAGATGTAATAAATGCAAATACCTGGAAAAGAAACAGAGTTTAAACATCACCATAACATCTCTCCATATATTTCAATTATTCTATAAATGGAAAGATTTTTGTTTTGAATTTAGTTCAGTAAAACGTTTCCCAAGTAAGTCTCTTATAGTTAAAATACATGGTAGACAATAAATAATAATCTATAGATGACACAGCAGGCAAAAATGTATATTCCAATGATATATTTAGGTAATAAAACTTAAATTATGGTAAAGATATTGGCTTATTAGCTGTATAGTCATCACTCACATAATGCCTAATTCCTGTTCTTAATTTGATTCTTGAAATATGTTGCAACTTGGAAGGAAGCTGAAAGGTTACCAATTCAACCTGTCATTCAGCAAAGAACTATTTTTTTTTTACAATGTTAACTTGAATTTCTAGTATCTTCTTACTTTTGGTAAATTTACTCCCTGGAAAAATGTCCAGTCTGCTTTTTAAGAGTTCCAATTAATGTGTTCCTTTTATTGGTCCAGAGGTGGCCTCTCCCCAACTTCTTTTCAGAAGTTTACTTGAATCACCAAAAATAAAAAAAAAATTAAAAATAAAAATAGCTTTGCCTGTGTGGTTCAGTGGTTGAGCATTAACCTATGAACTAGGAGGTCATAGTTCCATTCATGGTCAGGGCACATGCCTGGGTTGCTAACTGGATCCCCAATGTGGGGCATGCAGGAGGCAGACGATCAATGATTCTCTCTTATCATTGATGTTTCAATCTCTATCATTTCCCTTCCTCTCTCTGAAATCAATAAAATATTTTTAAAAATAAATTTTGTCTATTTTTCATATATGATTCCTTTAAACATCTAAGGCAGCTAACATGCACCCCAATATATTTCTATAGCAAAATAACCCTATTTTCTTCAAATGCTTATTTGACATGTGTTTGTTTTTTAATATAATGTTCCCCAAGTAATATGACTAGTGGACTCAGCCCTATTGTTCTCTGATCCCCTGGATTGTTTTAGGTGTGCCTGTGACAAAGGACACCCACTCTGGAGACCGTATTATTAAATGTCTCATTTTTGCCATACTTCTGTCTCAGAGTCTGTCATTTGAATTCTGACAGGTAAGCCATTTCTCACACAATGTGATGCCATTTGGGAAGATTAAAGAAAAACATTAGTTGTTAAAAAAAAACAACTAAAAACAACAACAAACAAGCAAACAAAAAAGAGAAAAAACATGAGACTTAAACCCTCTATTCTGATTTAATTCCACTTTAGTAAACTTTAGGCCCTTACTTTAACTTTCCTTCAAGTCATGTTTGGAATAACATTCTTTTCTTATCTGACTTTTTATATAAACTCCAGATTCCAAATTTTGTGTTCAAGTCATTGCTTTCTCTATGTCTACTTTTGTGTAAGCCACCCTATGAGAGTGACACTGCCTCTTTTTTCTTAATGCTGCAGATAAAGGAGTAGGGTAAGTGCAAGTCAATAATGCTCTCCTTCAATGGGAAGTGAAGAAAATAAAATTATCAAAGTATGCTAAAGTTTTCTTTGTTAATATTTATGTATATATTCCTTTTTCTACACATATAACATTTATGAAATAATATATATATATAAATATATATATTAATATAACAGGATTATTAACAGATAATCAATCCAGAGTATAAACCATAATCATCTTTCAGATCCTGACTTACTTGAAAACAGAATGATATGGCCTGTAAGATGTGGTTTCTGAAACAACAAGTGGTTTTATATCCAAAAATCTACTTTGTGTCACAGGGCCAATTACAACAGTCACATGGAAATTGGTGAAAGCAAAGGTCAGATTTCATAATTCCATTTTTCTAGTGTTAGCCTTGTACCAGGGTTCTGAAGAGGAAAAAATAGACATTGTCATTCATAATCTATGATCCACTTCCTTCTCTCTCTCCTTATTCTTATCCATTGTAAGAGCATGGCTAAGCTTTTGTGCAATATACTATAGTGATTAAAAGCATTGAAATCAGCTAGATCTAGACTTGAATACCAGCTCTGCTCCTCTGGCTAAGTGTCATCAGGAAAATTTGAAATGTGTAATTCTCCTATCCAAATCTAGTTATATTATTTGTGGGACCCAATAAAATATAAAAATGTAGAAGCTCTTGTTCAAAAAAACATAAAAATTGCCACTAAAAGTATTTTTCCCTTTACTCCATAGACTCTCTCTCTCTCTCTCTCTCTCTCTCTCTCTCTCTCTCTCTCTCTCTCTTTCTCTCTATCTCTATCTCTATCTCTCTAGATTTGTCATCATGTTTATTTGCTACTTAATGGTATTCTACTTTTAAAAATATAAATATTTAAATTATAATTAAATGAATTTTACCATTATCCTTTATGTTGTACTATGTCAGCTTTAAGGGAAAAATATGGAAGCATTTAAGTCATATAAAAAATTAACTGAAATTATATATTTTATATTTCATAGCTTGTACAAGCTTAGGTATTTTGTTCCTAACAAAACAATGAAAAAACTACACAAAACTATCTCATTTTTTAAATACACTTGTTATACACACAAATTCTACTTATATGCTCTACCTCCATCTTACTGATAAGTAAGGAAGAACTGACAGAAAAAGAAACTATGGTTGCCCTATCTTTCTCTTTACTTCTGAATCAACATATATAAGTACCCAGTTGGCTAATTCAGGGAAGTAATATGAGAAAGAGGATATGATTTGGTTTCCTTGACTAGTTATGCTCTTATAACATCACTGCCTTCTGTGTTTGAAGCAAGTTCTGGTTTGAACAGAAAATATGACCATGCAGGACTCTAGATACACTCACTTAGTCATGACATAACAGTTGTCTTGTGCTCTTTTTGAGCTTGTTAAACTCTTAGGCATAATGAACCCACTGGAATTCTGTGCTCATGGGGTGTCACTATCATTATATGCCAATGAGGAAACAAAGAATGACAACCAACAAAATATTGTGCATTACTCATAAACTCACATGCATACTCCATCGTTCCAATGCACTTCACATATGGAGTACAAATGGGTAAATAAAATCATTAAGATTCTTCAGACAGTGAGAGCATAGCATTAAACTAATCATGGGGTGCTCTGAGCACAGGGCCCTGTGGAACTGAATTTGGCCCTACCACTATCATAGTGTTTATCTGTTGGTTTTCTTTTCTGCCACTAGTGAGCTCTAACTTTTGCTTAGAACTATCATTCTACTGCCTTTGTAAGCATTCATTATTTTTGACTGAATAAATAAATCCTATCTAATAAAAGAGTAATATGCAAATTGACTGTCACTCCAACACACAAGATGGCTGCCCCCATGTGGTCAAAGATGGCTGCCCCCATGTGGACACAAGATGGCCACCACAAGATGGCCTGCAGGAGAGGGCAGTTGTGAGCAACCAGGCCAGCAGGAGAGGGCAGTTGGGGGGGGACCAGGCCTGCAGGGGAGGGCAGTTAGGGGTGACCAGGCCTGCAGGGGACGGCAGTTAGGGGCAATCAAGCTGGCAGGGGAGCAGTTAGGCATCAATCAGGCTGGCAGGGAAGTGGTTAGGGAGTGATCAGGCTGGCAGGCAGAAGTGGTTAGGGGCAATCAGGAAGGCAGGCAGGTGAGCAGTTGGGAGCCAGCAGTTCCGGATTGTGAGAGGGATGTCTGACTGCCCATTTAAACGGGCAGTCGAACATCCCTCAAGGGGTCCCAGATTGGAGAGGGTGCAGGTTGGCAGGTTGGGCTGAGGGACACCCCTCCCCCCCGCCCCCGTGAATGAATTTCGTGCTCCGGGCCTCTAGTTAATTAATAAATCCATGGCATTTAACCTAATCATTTTCTTCATTATCAAACAGAAATTTTTTTAAAAGTAAATAGGAAAATAAAATGATTAAGTGAGGCATTATCAAATATATGGGAAAAATCCAGATTACATATTATGTCCAATATGGTATAAAATCTAAAATATCAGCCAAAGAAAATAAAGTGAATTAATAGGGGGCAGAAATTCTTAAATCATGCCCTTGAGTCTGAATGCAGGTGTGAAGTGATATATATGCCAGTTGGATAACCACGTTGATACAAGGCCATTTCCATCAGGGTAGGGGTTGTCTTTCTTTAGCTCTTTATTCCCAATACATCTCTACATATAGTGATCCATAATGATGTGCTGAATGAAATATATAATAAATAAGTGAGAACTTGTAACATGATGGTCAAGTAAAATTAATGTAATTAAATTCATATCAACAGGATTTTGTGAGAAAGGATTCTAATCTAGATGTTAATTATAAAATTAAATGATGACAGTAAGAATTTCTCAGTTCATAGTATCTTTTCCTTTCCTGGGTGTACAAACTCATTAGGAAGTCACTCACTTTCTTGATTGCCCAGAAAATTTTTTCTAAAGATCTGAGAAAGGAGTGGCTGAAAGAAGAATAAAAGGGGAGGGTATAATCAACCTCTTAAAACTGTGAATAAGATTATAATTATTTTCTTTTTAACTAGTCATCAGTTATTCTGAAGCGAGTAGTCCTGTTAATATTTACTTGTGTCATACAAACAGTAATCAACTGCCCATGACCTATTGCCCTGCTATGTTTTAAGAGAAAAGCTTTGTCTAGATAGTAATAGATTCTTTCCTTGTGACTCATACATTACCCAGAGACTTCTGGCTTCCTGGAATTTCTGTTCAAAATTTCAGATCTCTTGGCAATAATCCCCTCTTTTCATAAGAAAAGCTCTAACTTTAAGAAAAAATAAATATTGCAAAAATTGATAAAAATATATTTATAGTGCTTGGCACCATCAAATGTTCATGCCAAAATAAAATTGCTTACTTTTGATATGTGAAGTGGAGTCATAATTTTGCATACATGGGTCATCTGTAACAAGCTGTTCATACTGAACACTAACATTTGTAGGTTCTACCTTCCTTATCAAAATTCATAATCTATATTACATTTTTTTCATATTGAAGTTAGGAATACACAGTAACATAAAAATACTAATAATACATACTCCATCTCTCCATTTTTAAGTACCAACAGTTATAAGAGCTTGATAGTTGTCTTTCCAAACCTTGCTGTCACAAAGATCACAACAGTCTACATCCCGGACTCTGCATCTTTCTCTTCTTACTTAATATCATGGAAATTCCCTTCAGTCAATACATATAGCTCCAACTCATTCTTTTAATAGCTGACTATGTGGACATATGTTCTAACTTTTTAAGCATTCTCCATCAATAGACACTCAAGATGCTTCCAGTCTGGGAGCCACTAGAAACAAAAATGTATATCCTATCTAATAAAAGAGTAATATGCAAATTGACTGTACCTCTGCTACACCCACAGGCCATGCCCACCAGCCAATAAGGAGTGAGTATGCAGATTAACTCAACCAAGATGGCTGTGGCTACGGAGAGAGCAGGAGGCTTGGGTTTCCCCGGCAATGGAGGAAGCCAAGCTTTCTGCCTGCTCTGGCCGGCCCAGGCCTCCACTCAAGGCTACAAAGTTTCAATTATATAAGATAAATAAATCTCAACAAAAATGGTGGCAGCCACGGAGCTGGAGAGAGCAGGAGGCTTGAGTTGCCCCCGGAGATGGAGGAAGCCAAGTTTCCACAGCCCTGGCCTGCCTTGGCCTCTGCTTAAGGCTACAAAGTTTCAATTATAGAAGATAAATAAATCCCAGATACCAGGGCCTCTGCTTGGGTCACTGGGGGTCGTGGCCAGCCTGAAAACCACCACAGACCCCTCACCCAGGTCACTCCACACCCCAAGGGAACCCCTACCCTGATCTGGGACACCCTTCAGAGCAAACCAGCCGGCCCCCACCTAAGCATCAGGCCTCTATCTTATCTAATCCTATCTAATAAAAGAATAATATGCAAATTGACCATCACTCCAACACACAAGATGGCTTCTCCCATGTGGTCAAAGATGGCTGCCACAAGATGGCCGGCAGGGGAGGGCAGTTGGGAGGGACCAGGCCTGCAAGGGGGGGCAGTTGGGGGTGATCAAGCCTGCAGGGGAGGGCAGTTAGAGGTGACCAGGCCGGCAGAGGAGGGAAGTTGGGGGCGACCGAGCCTGCAGGGAAGGGAAGTTGGGGGGACCCAGGCCTTCAGGGGAAAGCAGTTGGGGGGGACCAGGCCTGCAGGGGAGGGCAGTCAGGGGCAACCAGGCCTGCAGGGGAGGGCAGTTAGGGGCAAACAGGCTGGCAGGGGAGCAGTTAGGCATCAATCAGGCTGGCAGGGGAGTGGTTAGGGGGTGATCAGGCTGGCAGGCAGAAGCAGTTAGGGGCAATCAGGAAGGCAGACAGGCAAGCAGTTGGGAGCCAGCAGTCCTAGATTGTGAGAGGGATGTCCCAGATTGGAGAGGGTACAGACTGGGCTGAGGGACACCCCCCCGTGCACGAATTTCATGCACTGGGCCTCTAATACACATATATATATTCCATATTGGTGATTGTATTAACAATTCCTAAATGTAAAAATGCTATTTCACAGATATGTGCATATTTTAATCTTAATAGATACTGAAAAATTACTTTTCAAAATAATGGTAGCAGTCTATATCCCCACCAGCACTATTTATTTTTATTTTATTTTTTTCCTCACCAGCACTACTTGAACAAACATTTCTATGCTCTTCTTAACAGAATGGAAATGGTATCAATAATACTTACTTTTGCTTATCTGATATGTTTTTGCTTTATTTTTATAAAATGGCATGCTATTGTTTCAATTTACTTTTCCCTAACTGGGAAAGTTGGTATATTTTTAATATCCATCATGGTCTCTGTTGATAATGGCAGTAGAACCCTATACAGAAGACTAGCAAAACTTTTACCCCTTCTTTGACAAAGAACAACTCTAGACACTCTTTTACCATTTTTGTCCAGTGAGTCCTTACCATATGATGTGTAGGAAGATATTTTTATCTAGATCATGTATAGGAAAGGATTTATAAATTCATCCAATGTAGATTTGAATTTGTAATGAATCTTTAGTATATAACCATTTGCAGTTATATTTGCATTTCAAAGGGGAATGACCCACAGAAATGAAATGCCAGTGAAAGCATTTCTGTATGGAAGCATCAGTGTAGTAATTATAAGCCTTCCTTAAAAAGGACAGAGTAGGAGGTAAAGAAGAAATATAAGTGAGGAGGAGCCTTACATTAAAAACAAATGAAGAGAAGAGAAGGATTAATCATGGGACTTCCAATTCTAGAAGTTGTCCTCAATATGCTTGTATGCATTAGAAGAAAACAAAGTTGCCAGGCCCGAGTGGCTCAGTGGTTGAACATTGACCTATGAACCAGGAGATCATGATTCCTTTCCTAGTCAGGGCACATGTCTGGGTTGCCAGCTCAATCCCCAGTAGGGGGTGTGCAGGAGGCAGCCGATCAATGATTCTCTCTCATCATTAATGTTTCTCTCTCTCTCCTCCTCTCCCTAACTCTTTGAAATATATATATTTCCTAATATATATACACACTAGTGGGCCCGGTGCACAAAATTCATGCACAATAAAAGGGGATTAATTAGAGGAAATAATTTAATATTGCTATTTGCCCTTTCTCTATAATAGAAGTGTCAGAGATGAAAGAAAATTAGTAAAATGTATATGAAAACCTTCCTCCTGTCAGAGTCTGGGGCACACCACGGGACACAGAGTCAAGTCCCCGCCCACCCACATGCGCCTCAAAATCAAGTGAGACCCAGACCCGGCAGCGCCCCCCTCATTGGGATAGATCCAGACCTGGCTAGTCCCACCCTTGTCAAGCCCCACCGGGCAGGGAACGTAGCCTCAGGTCCCCTGGCCCGGTGCCAGGATGGGGGGCATGGCTGGAGGTCCCTCAGCCCAGACCGGGGTGGGGGGGGCATGCCTTGAGGTCCCCTGTCAAGCCCCACCAGGTGTGGGACATGGCCTGAGATCCCCTGTCAAGCCCCGCTGGGTGGGGGCATGGCCTGAGGTCCCCTGTCAAGCCCCGCGGGGGGTGGGGGGGGTAGAGTGTAGTCTCAGGTCCCCCGGCCTGGCACTGGGAGGGGGGAACAGCCTCAGGTCCCCTGTCAAGCCCCATCGGCAGGGGGGTGCAGCCTCAGGTCCCCCCTGGGCAGGGGGCATGGCCTGAGTTCCCCTGACCCAGCACTGGGGGTGCACCTTGAGGTCCCCTGTCAAGCTCCGCCAGGCAGGGGGGGCGCAGCCTCAGGTCCCCTGGCTCGGTGCTGGGGCAGGGGGTCCAGCCTGAGGTCCTCCGGCCTGGTGCTGGGGTTGAGGGGTGCGGCCTGAAGTCCCCTGTCAAGCCCCACCTGGTGGGGGGCGTGGCCTGAGGTCCCCTGGCCAGGAGCTGGGGCCGGGGGAGCAGCCTGAGGTCCCCTAGCCTAGCATCAGGACGGGAAGCACACCTTGAGGTCCCCCTGCCAGGTGTGGAAGGTGGCCTGAGATCCCCTGTCAAGCCCCACAGGGGCGGGGGATAGTGTAGCCTCAGGTCCCTGCTGATTGCTTGTTAAAGCTCCTTATAGAAACTTGGCCTCAGCTGTGGGTGCAGCCATCTTTGTGATGGAGTGATGGTTAATTAGCATATTCCCTCTTTATTAGATAGGATATATGGAAGAAAACAATATTATTCAAAATTATTATTATGGTTCCTCTGTAAGGGAAGAAATTATTACTACTTCTAATAATATAAAGCTTATTCCAGTTCATTCTTTTCTTTTTGATATATATATTTTTTATTTTAGAGAGCGAGGAAGGGAGAGGGATAGAGAGAAACATCGATAAGACGTCTCTTGCACCTCTCCTTCTAGGGATTGAGCCCACAACCTGGGTATGTGCCTTGACCGAGAATCCAACTGACAACCTCATGGTTCATGGGTGGACGCTCAACTACTGAGATACTCCAATTGGGCCCTAGTCCATTCTTAGTTAATATAGATGATTATTGAAATTCTAATCAATTTGTTTTTCACACTGGACCAAATGAGGTAAACAATCCTATATAATAAAAGAGTAATATGCAAATTGACCCTAACAGCAGAACAACGTGGAATGACCGGTTGCTATGATGCACACTGACCACCAGGGGGCAGATGCTCAATGCAGGAGTTGCCCCTTGGTGTTCAGTACGCTTCCACAGGGGGAGCGCTGCTCAGCCAGAAGCCAGCTCATGCCTGGCCAGTGCAGCGGCGGTGGCGGGAGCCTCTCCATGGAGGAGCGGGCCTAAGCCATTAGTCAGATATCCCCCGAGGGCTCCCGGGCTGCCAGGGATGTCTGACAGATGGCTTAGGCCCATTCCCCTGGGGAGCAGGCCTAAGCCATCAGTCAGACATCCCATGAGGGGTCCCACACTGTGAGAGGGCACAGGCCAGGTGCAGGGGAGGCCCCGAGTGCATGAATTTTCATGCACCAGACCTCTAGTTTAGATTATAAATGGATAGGTGTAAAATGAGGATCAGTCTCTCATTTGTTTGAGAAAGTAGTTTCACAGAATGAAGTTTTCTCAAAGCTCAATTTTCCTTCAATTTCTATATTTTACATGTCACTAAGTTTATTATATTTTTTTGTCCTTAATATCTTATAAGTGCTTTTCTCTAGCACAGTCTGATTCTCTCTCACTGAGACACTGCTAATAACATCCTAATTTAACTCACTGACTCAAATGTCTCCAATTTGTATTTTGAATCTTGTTAGGTCTTTTTATTTAAAAGAGTCATCAGAAGACCATTTATACAAAACCTCTTGAGTGCTTATTTTTATAAAAATGTAGATCTGGAACTACTCCACACAAGTACTGAACCATAATTCTCTGAGGAGAGGTCCACAAAACTGCATGCTTAAGAATTTTTCCAGGTATCAATGTAATGTAGCTTTTTTACCCAGTCATCTATGGATGGGCACTTGGGCTGTTTCCAGATCTTAGCTGTGAAATACTATGCAGCTGTAAAAATGAAGGAAATTGTTGCCCTTTGCAACAGCATGGATGGACATGGAGATTATTATGCTAAGCAAAATAAGCCAGTTAGAGAAAGACAAATATCACATGATCTCACGTATATGTGGAATCTAATTAACAAAATAAACTTACAAACAAAATAGGTCCATTGGCATGGATGCATGGTACAGATTGACAGAGAAAAAGATAAGATAAGATACATTTGAATGAAAGTATTGCTCTTCTGGAGAAGGTAAGATGCAAAAAGCCAGAGTCATAGCCATTACTGAGAAAAAGCCACAGACTGGGATTACATATCTATAAAACATAAACAGTGCAAAGTATAACAATCTGAAGTATTTATTATAACTCCTACAAATCAATGAGAAAAATAAAACTAGAAACAGTTGAAAATATGGGCAGTCATTTCACAGAAAATGAAACTCAAATAGCAAATGTGTGGAAAGATGCTCAAATTCATTAGAAATCAGAGAAATCCAAACTAAGAACATAATGAGATGCTACCCTACATTCCTGGGTTGGCATCATGTCTGAAATACTGACTGTAAGAGAGGATGCACATCAATATAGAGTCATAGGCATTCTTGGTGGGAGTATAATGAAAAAATCCTCCTGGAAAGCATTTTGGCAGCACCTGTAGAGCTATGGGTTCTTAAACTCTATGATCCAGTGATACTACTCCTAGGTGTATGGCTTGTACATTAGGTGTATGGCTTGAACCAAGAAAAATGTACACAAATGTTCATAGCAGCATTATTCATTGTAGGGAAAAAAACTGAAAAAGACAATTATCCATTGGTGGGAAAAATGAATAAATAAATATTAGAAAAATATGGCATATTAGAAGGATAGTACATTTCAGAGCAGTAACAGTAAATGACCCTTTGCTGAATGTTAAACCCGATGATTCCTAGAAACAGAATATTGAGTTTTCTTGTTTGTGAACTTTTTCCAAAAAATGGTATTATGTTATATGTCATGTTGTGGTACTTGCTTGGGAATGAGAACTTTATTTAGGGCTGAACAAATTTTACTAATAGTGAGTGGGTGATTCCATTTACCATACCCATGTGTTTAAATGGCATCTGCCCAAGATTTCTAGCTGTTTTTGATTATATACGTATCAGTTATAAATATATTTTTAAAGGCCAGACAATGATAAACACTAAATTAAAAATAATGGTATTTCTCTAGAGGACAGGTTGGAATAAGGAAGATCACAGAAGTGGCAATGCCTTGAATGTTGAGTAGTGCTTCATGGGGATTTGTCACATTTTATATTTTACATATAAATTGATGTGTTCATTTACCAAACATTACCTTCAAGAATATAGTCAATGATGGAATAAAAGGAGGGAGGATAAGAATGAAGAGGTGGAAGAGGAGAGGTAGAGATAGAGGAAGGAAGAAGAGTGGGAAAAGAGAGAAAGGAGACATGTAAAAAGCAGGAACTATAGAATCAGACATCAATTCAGATCCTTATTCTAACAATGAATGTTTGAAATTTGACAAGTTGTTTAACATCCCGGAGAGTTAGTAATACGAACAATAAAAATTCACTTAAGGGGTTGAAGTGAATATTAAATGAGATTAATTCATATAACATGTTCAGCTACTTCTACTACACACTTCTGTTTACCCCTTCCTCACACCCCTTTCTGTACTTAGAAGAAACAGAAAACTGAGGGATGCAGGAGAAGGCAGAAGGAGATGGTGGAACTAATCAGTACTCTTCTCCTGTCAGTCATTTCTTCAGGAAGGACAGTACCCACAACTGCAAAGTAAGTGATGTCTACCACAGCGACCTCTGGACCCCATCCTCTCAGACATCCAATGATCTTAGGTTCTATAATACAGTACTCCTAACTTCTTCATGGCCTGAATAAAAACCCAGTGTTTTCAAGGACTCTCTCTCTCTCTCTCTCTCTCTCTCTCTCTCTCTCTCTCTCTCTCTCTCTCTCTCTCTCTCTCCATATATATATATGATTTTTTTAAGGTGTGAATATGGTTTTATGTTCACTTGGGGGAGGGGTTACATTCCCAAAGAGAAGTTTGTTAACTAAAATGAATCAGTAAGTGGTGAAATGTGAGCTAGAAGTACTGGTAAGCACAGGTAAGCACAGGTACACCCAACCCCCAACTTGTCCTTATCTAGTCTGCCATTGGAGAGAGAAACAGAACTAATCACCTTGGCAGCTGCCAAGAACTCATACTTCTAACAAGACAAGCCTTAAAGGCTCCATAAACACAAACATTCACCAAATCAGAAACTTCAGACATCCATGGTGGCAGATACCTTAACACCCAGATGAGTCTAGTTCAGAGTCGGTTTCTAACTGGGGTGGGAAGGGAGTGGTTATTGCCTCCAGGGGACATTAGGCAATTTTGGAGAAACCTGCAGTGTGACAAAAGAGGCACAGTGATTCCTGGCAGCTAGTGGGTGGAGGTGACATGGATCCTAGTAACCTACAATGCACAGGACAGATGGAACAACAAATAATTACACAGCCTTAATATGTCAACAGTGCCGCTGATGAAAAATCCTGGTTAGCTCTACATGAGTCACATTGAGCTGCCTTTTGTCTAATCAGGGAGCCCCAAGCTAGCTGTGTACTGCAAAGGAATTTTATGTCATGAGGCTCATAATAGCTTATGCAAGGGTTATTAAGTCAAAGATCCATGGATTGGCTTAAGGCAGTTCATAAAATCCATGAAATTATATGCAAATTTTGTTCATATGTACAGTTTATAGACAAGGGGCTAGCTAAAGTTTAAAACTTTTTGGAAGCTTGTCCACAAGACTCAAATATCTATACTAATAAAGGGTTAAAATACTAATTAGACCAGATAGACCAGATGTCTTCTGGATATCCTTCCAGACAAAGCCACGGTGGCAGAGGCTGAGGTAGAGGCAGTTAGGGGCAATCAGGCAGACAGGCAGAGCGGTTAGGGGTGATCAGGCTGGTGGGAGAAACAGTTAGGGGTGATCAGACCAGCGGGGGAGAGTGGTTAGGGGCATCAGGCAGGCAGGCAGAGGCAGTTAAGGGCAATCAGGCAGGCAGGCAAGTGAGAGGTTAGAAGCCAGTGGTCCCGGATTGCGAGAGGTATATCCGACTGCCGGTTTAGGCCTGATCCCGCACCAGCAGTCAGATATCCCCTGAGGAGTCCTGGATTGAAGAGGGTGCAGACCAGGCTGAGGGACCCCCGCCCCCCCGCTCCCATGCACGAATTTTGTGTACCAGGTCTCTAGTCTTTTAATATTTCCAAAAAAAGCCTCTTATCTGAAATTCTTAGCAAATTAATGAATATATTTAAAAATAGTGAAATTTCATTTTGAATATAAAGTTAAGAACATGGTGTTTAAACTCAGATCTGGATTTGCAATGGAGCCACATGACATTTGAGTGTGTTTCCAAATTTATATATTTAAGAAATCATTATTTAGATTTAATTAATGCTAATTAATTTACCTAGTGACAGCAAGTACTTAGTAAAGAGTAACTATTGTTTTATTGTTAAAAATAATTTGGCTTTAGCCAAAACCGGTTTGGCTCAGTGGATAGAGCGTCAGCCTGCAGACTGAAAGGTCCCAGGTTCGATTCCGGTCAAGGGCATGTAACTTGGTTGCGGGCACATCCCCAGTAGGAGGTGTGCAAGAGGCAGCTGATCGATGTTTCTCTCTCATCGATGTTTCTGACTATCCCTCTTCCTTCCTCTCTGTAAAAAATCAATAAAATATATATTTAAAAAAATAATAATAATTTGGCTTTAAAACTTTGCCTGTAGAAGATTGTAGATAGAATAAAACATAACCATACAGTAATATTCTAGGAATTATTTATTCACTGAGTTAACAGAAAGAGGAGGAAAAGCAAAAGATTTGTATAGAGATTGATGAGGTATTTTAATACCTTCTCTTTCTCTCTCTCTCTCTCTCTGTTTCACACACACACACACACACAAACACACACACACACAAATACACAAACACATATGGAGACTCAAATCCAGATGCTCAGGTTATAAAGCCTAAATTCTTTTCATTTTCCTTCTAGAGAGAGTAGGCCCTTTGCTATTCAGGCACATAGCAGAGATATTTTGAAGGAAGGAACAATAACCCAGAGGATGCATTGTTTTATTAGAAAGGTACCTAGGCAAACACTGGAGCTAGAAATTTTAATAGAGAGCCTTGAAGAAAGGAGCAGTCCTGAATAGAGGAAACATTTGTTGAAAATGAAAAGATTCAACTTTGAAGTGGTTCAGAACTACCCTCCCCCAAAATGTGCCACATTGGCACATGGATTATTTTGAGCTGAAGGAAATCAAGACCCAGCACACTGAAGAAAACTTCTACCTCACCTATAACTACCTGAAAGAATTTAGATAGGGGGCCTGACCCTGATAAAAAGAGATATTATCAGAAATAGCTTTCACCATTTTATCTATTTATATGAATGACCTATCTTATGGTAGAACAAGCATCTAATTACTAAACCTCTGCCCTTAGATGAATCACCCTGCCCCATAGAAGCCCCTATGCCATTTCTTAGCCCAGGAGAGCATGCAAGCTTCAACTGTCCAAAATGTCCTAAGCTTCCTAATCTTATGGGTGCACCCCACCCTTGCATATAATTAAACTAGAGGCTTGGTGCATAAAATTTGTTCATGGGTAGGGTCCCTAGGCCTGTCTGGCAATCAGGGCCCACCTGTGGGATGACTGGCGGGGCAATCAGGGGGCCCCTGCTGGCACCCGTCTTGCCTAACCTGGGGCCTGAGGGCTGGGGGAAGCTCCTGCATTAAGCGTCTTCCCCCTGATGATCACCGAGCATCATAGTGACCGGTTGTTCCACAGGTGGTTCCACTGTTCAGTCGATTTTCATATTAGGCATTTATTATATAGAATTTGCTTTTCTCCTGTAGTCTGTCTTATATTAATTTGATTATTAGACCAAAGACCCTAGAAAAGTAGAAGGAAACATTTCCTCCCTAACAACATCAACCAGTTCCAACATCTTTTAAGCCAAGCCTGGCTATTCAACCTTGGAAGTCACCTCTGCTCACTTCTCACTCTCTTCTAGCCCTGAGGGTCTCCTAATTGCCTCTGTGTGCACCTTTCATTTCCCCTCATTTCTACTTACTCAGAGCTACCAAAGTCAAAGTGAAGACTAAGCTGGGACACTGAGTATGACGTGGGGGTTAAAGAGGGAACTCGGAGAAGAACAAGACCTCATGTCTCTATCCTAAATGTGGGTTGCCCAACCCAGTTTTGTTAAGTATCTGAGGTTTACTGACTGGACTCAAAAAGCCACTTAAAAAAAAGTCTTGTCATAACCTAGAATGTTGAGGAAAAGCTTATTAAAGTTTTCCTTCTTTCCTTCCTTCCTTCCTACCTTCCTTCCTTCCTTCCTTCCTTCCTTCCTTCCTTCCTTCCTTCCTTCTTTCCTTCCTTCCTTCCTTCAATCCTTCCTTCCTTCCAGTCTGCCTTCATATACTCAATCATTTTTTTAATTCAACAAATATTGATTGAGTGCTTGCAACATAAGCCAGCTACTCTGCTCACCAAGAATACACAATAAACAAACTTGACACCATCCCAGCCTACTTAGAGTGCTGTCTATTAGAGAAGACAAATATTAAGCCAATAACCCTCACTTTATTATTACACACTTAATTACTTAATTTTGTAACAGGGTCTATATAGTAGAAGTACAAGGCTCTATGAGAATACATAAAAGGGACACAATAAACTCTAGAGCATCTGTTTTGACAGGCTTTTTGAAGGAATTTGGCAAAAGAAGGAGTAGAAGAATGTTCCTGGAAGAAAGAACTGTATCTTCAAAGACAAAGTGAGAGGAAAAAAGAGGGATAAAGAAAGATAACTTGTTACCAAGTTACACTATGTGGAAACATTTATGCAACCCCAGATGTTTTAAAGACTTCAAAGAGTTTCTCAGCTTTCACTCTGATAACATGCAAAATAAAAAACGAGTCCTTCAACTCCCCATTATCAATAATTTTGTTATTATGTGAAGCAACGTCAGGGTTAAAAGGAAGACCACAAGTTAGAAAAGAAAAAGTTCAAGGAGGAACTAAAAAACCTTCAGTGGTGAATTGAACATGTGAGCCTATTTAAAACGATGTTTCTGCTTCTACCAGGGGGTCTTGTTCACCTGGTCCTGCGGGCCCACCTGGCTGGGCTGGGCGGCTGCCGCTCCTGATGGAGGGAAAGAACTATCACTGCAGTTTGATCCCCAGGATGTGGAGGTGACCAAAAGGTCACAGGAACAGAAGCTGGGCCATTACAGAAACTGGTAATCCTCAGACAGGAAAATCCACTCCCAGGTCATTTGGAGCCAAATGGAGGCCTGCTAGGCTCAGGGAATCACCAGCTGGGTTTCAATTTGAAATGTGTAATCATCAGATGCACTCAAAGCCAGACCCCACATGGAAACCTTGTGGTTCGCCATATGTTTGGGACACTTTTGGTGTTTGCTAATGCCCCAGGACTGTGAAGCAGAAGATCCACCAGAGAGAACGTGGGCACTCAGAACAGAGAGCGCAAGGAGCTTGGAAGAGAGCCCCTTTGTTTGTGGATAAGTGATCAAAGCTGGGAGCTTTTCAACAGTGAGCTACTGTGCTGAACACAGGAAAACTAAACCCTTTCAAGTGAGCCCGTTCAGGTTTCACAGCACATCTTTAGGAATTAGCCTATTCCTGAGAAATTGTGTGGCGTTTTATATTTTATCTTTTCTAGTTAGTTTAACACACACACACACACACACACACACACACACGCCCTCTGTGTAATCATGACAAAAAAATGACACAATCATTTTGGATTTGAGAGGACTGATTACAAGCATTTCTGAAATCTGAGATATTTCCTTTTTTTGTCCCTAAAAAGACTTTGAGGGAAACAGAAGACTGTCTATGTTTCCTGGACACAAGGAAAGTCTGATGAAAGCCATTTTTCATTCTATTGCCACGCTGTGAATGAATATTCACGCTATTCAAACTACCGCAGCAATCTGGTTCTCAAGTTAAACCACCAACCACCGGTCCACTGGGGTGAAAAAAAACTATTTTGATGCACTGTGACATTTTTAACTTGTAAAACATTGCAAATGTAGGTGGTAGTTCTCACAGTCTGCTGTATTTTTGGAGTTTCATAATCCTTCTAGCCAGGGTTCAGGAGCTGCTTTTTTTCAACATTTTGGCATGCCGTGGCCTTTTCTCCATAATTGGACATGTTTAAAAAATAAATCTTTTTTTCTCACTGTTCTTCTAGTCCTCCTGTTGAAAGGCAACGGAATGGGAAATTAAACACACACATTTACACACTTGATCCTGCCCTGTTCTCTTCCTTTCTCTCTTTGCCTCTCCTCATTCTTCCCTCCTCTGTATCTCTTACTTTCTCTCATCCTTTCTACCCCCTCACATAGATTTCTGAGATTAAACTTGATTTTCAAAATTCTGAAGTTCTATTTCAAAATAAAAATTTTTGTTCTTTCCTCTGAGTTATGCTAGTCAATGGTTATTCAAATAATATTTTATTTATATTTGATTGTGAATTATGGTTCAAATCATGTAAGCAGTGAGTTAAATTTTGGATAATTATGATTATCAAAATGATGCTAAGATAATAACTGCTTGAAAATGTGAGAATCTAAGTTTTTGTTTCATTTATAGAATTCAATGATACATGATATATTTTCTCCAAATTGAACCACAGCCCCAAGGATTGATCAAGTTCCCTACTTGATGAAAGGACAAGTAAAGGTGTAGTCAGAATTCTAACTGTACTATGAGGCTATGTGGTCCAGAGAAATCTACTACAACCATTGGGAAATGAATAACCAGTATGCACTTCAGTGGTTTCAGAAAATGACCATACTCTTTCTATTGGGGTTATGTCCACTTGTTAGATTTTTTTTTCTTTTACTAAAACCAGTCTCACTTTCCTACCACTAACCTCTATTTGTCCCAGTTCTGCCTTCTACAGCAAGACAGAGTGTTGCAAAGCCCACGTGGACCCTGTCCTTCCCTGAATATAGATCCCCATTTCTTAATTTCAGACCTGGAAGTGTTTCACTTCAATATTTCCTCATCTATCATGACCCTCTATTGTTAGGGTAGCCCTCTTTTGAGAGTATTCTAGTTTATCAATATTCTACCTGTTGCCCTGTTACCATAAGAACCAGTTGCTCCGGGCATATCTATTATTTCTTATCCAACCCAACTGATTCTTTTAAGTATTGATCAACATTTATTTAGTGAAACATACACTTATTACAGGTTAATGCAAATTATATATACATTTCTTGATATTTGGAAATAACATATGTCAGTTGTCCTTTTCTATGAGCTCTCCCCAAAATAACCTCTACTCACCCGTGAGCAATGTTTACTTTTCTAAAGATTTATTTGTTGGAATGAAAGAAAGAATATAAGCTGAACACATCACAGCATGTTTCTTGCAGTTTCTCAATTAGACAAGGCTTCTCTGGGTCTTGCTGACATCAGTTTTCCTCTCTCGACCCTAAATTTCAACCTTCCCTGTGATTACCTCTTTTTCTCAACCTCTGATTTTTCATTCATACCTCCTACTTCCCAAATCCTTCCCCAGTTCTCCAGTCACTGTAATTTAGTTCTGTCTTGCTTCACTCTCCAACACTCTACACCCCCTGCCCACTACTGTTTTTAAGCATGCCAGAGACCATTAGGATGAAGATGGCAATCTTGTGTGTGAATGCTCAACAAACAAAAGACCCTATAGTTAGTACAACTCACCAGTCTTAGAAAGCAATGCGAGGTTATAAATAACTTTTTTTTTTTTTCCTGTCACACGTTCAGATTCAAATAAGAGATTTCTTACATGCTCTGGTGCTGGATCATTTTCTTTTTTGACAGCTATGCTAGCAGTTGCTGGTGTGAACCCAAGTTAACTAGAACCATATTTCTGGCTATTTCCAAAGAATAGATTTTTAACACCTCTCATAGACTGGCTGTCCAGGAAGTTACCAGTCTGGTGTATCTTGGTATCAGCAATGACAACAAACACCAAGGTAATGTAATCTGGCAATAAAGAATACAAAGGGATTTTGTATTCTGCAATTGGCATGATATTTCCAATAACTAAATAGTTGTTGGATTAGTTTTACTTCTTTGCAGCTCTCCCAATATTTTTAATGTCAATCACTGACACCATTATGTACTCATGAAACTGATTTTTAAGTACCCGATTATTTACATCTAAACTCACTCTGTTTTTCTTTTATTTAATATTTAAAGTCTAACCTAGAGGGATTACATTTCATTGCAACTAGGAAGCATTAAACATATTTTTTTCTCTTCCTCGGGTTTGGTTGGCTCATCACAATGTCAGCAGATTCCAATGTCCTTATAGAGAAGCCTGATCTCCTTTTAATGTCACCAGAACTGAGCAAAACATTATCTGCCATAACAATTATGACCCCTGTTCAGTGTCACTTCCATCCACCACTAGAGAATCTAGCTCATCAAAAGTACTGAGGATGATGTTTGTTGATAATAGCTGAGCTATAAAACATTCCTTTTTTAATTTTTGAAACCTGAAGATTTATGTCTTGAGGCATTCTCGGATATTCATACACAGCATCACATTTTTTTTTTTAGAAGAGCTATTCTATAACTCAAAATTATCAAGAAGAAGAAGAAAAAAACCAATAAGCAAAGCAAAGCTTACATGTCCAGTATAGTTTTGACCATGTTTCAAACATGTTCTAAATAAGTGAAATACGAGCATGACAACCTTGAAAATGATACAGGTAACTCTGGATCAGAATTTTCACATATACATCATGACACTAAATAAGATTGGGACTAGAAATGGTTTATTTAAAACCAAACCTACAGCTAACTATCCATCTCTGCCCCCCCACCCCACCCCTAAAAAAGCAGGAGGTCTTTTCCAAAAGATGTCTCAATGTCATCAAGTAAGAGATGGGATTATTTGAAGATGGAGAAGTCAGAACGAACTATTTGCAGGGAGCTTATAAATATCGTTTTACATTCCTCAGGCAAGTACAGACTTAGAAACAATTTATTGACAGTGTGAAAAACTTACACAAATGTATACTTTGGACTCAATGATAATACCATGGATGCATGTTATGTTTTGAAAGAGTCTTTAAACATAAGTTTAAATAATAACGTTTTTCAATTTTTTTATGTTTACATTGTGTCTGTTTATGAGGTGTTAGTTTATTTAATAACTAGAGGCCCAGTGCATGAAATTCATGCATAGAAGGGGGGTCCCTCAGCCCAGGCTGCACCCTCTCGCAATCCAGGACCTCTCAGGGAATGTCCGACTGCCAGTTTAGTAATTTGGAATGCATTTTACACAGTACTAAAAAAAAAAAAAGTTCAATGTTTACCTTAAAATACTGAAAAACATTTATACATTCTCAACATAAAAAAAGTGGCTCCTAACCACTTACCTGCCTGCCTGATTGCCTCTAACCACTCTGCCTGCCTGCCTCATCACCCCTAACCACTCTGCCTGCCTGCCTGATTGCCCCTAACCACTCACCTGCCTGATCGCCCCTAACTACCTCTGCCTCGGCATCCACTGCCGCAGCTTCGCCTGGAAGGTCTTTTGGCTGTCTAGTCTAATTAGCATATTATGCTTTTATTATTATAGATACTTCAGTTTCTATTAATCATCTGTAAAATTGTTTTAAAGAAGAATGCATCATTTAATACCTATTGTTTTAGTTTATATTTTAATGCTCACTTTTTATGTTGAGAATGTATAAATGTTTTTCAATATTTTAAGGTAAACATTGAACTTTTTTTTAGTACTGTGTAAAATGTATGCCAAATTACTAAATGTTGCTATTTTGCACAGCTCTTATAATCATTATAACATTGAGTGTTTTTGCTTTTTGTTAGCAGCTGCTTATTCAGTGAAAAATACAATAATTCAAATCACACACCATTATTATTAAATTCAACATAGATGCTGCAAAATATTGTTAAATTCTTTGAAACATTGCTCATATTTTCTTGATTTTGCAAATTAGTCATCACAAAAGTTAAGTGAAGATTGGTTCCTAGCAGTCAGTATATTATTTTCTTAATTTTTACACACTGTTAATTTTAGATGGAAAATGGTGTCTACCTTCACTGTAAATGAAAAAGAAAAAAAGAAATGCCATGTTATGCATTCAATAGGAAAATATGTAAGATATGGATACTATCTAGTATTGGTCACTGAAGATGGGAATATTATTATCTCGCTTGATGCTATGTTGTATCACCCATTAAAATTTTAAATGTACATTGTTTTTACCCAAAATTATCTTGCTGCATCATTCTATCAGTAATACTAAAATGTGTTTTCTGGAGCATAGGTCTGGGACATAGGTCTAAGTTGTGTCATTTGAAACAACTTATTAAACCATGTTAACCCATGCTATAGGACAATCTTTAGCCATATTGCCATAATAGTATGGTAGTATGATTCAAGAGAAAACAACTTGGATAAGAGGATTTTTCAAACACCTGAATGGCTCAATTTATATTGCATATCAGCCATGCTCTCCAACCTTTCTCCATGGGCATTTGACTTCATAAGCCTTTCTTCACATATAATATTCTATTCTCTTTCCATTTTCTCTAACATCTCCAGAGAGATAAGCAATTTATGGTGTCCATAATTCTTTTCTAGCACTCTGAAATATTTACAGGATCAGGAATATGTTCTGTTCTGAAAATAATATGTATTGCACAGTGTCCAATTTGAGGGCTATTCTTCCAGAAAAAGATGAAAGCAAAAAAGAAATTTTATCTCCTGGGTAATGATAACATCATTTCTACCCTAACAAGGAAACCTCTTCTTTCCTTGTGGTTCTGCATGTAGTTTTTCAAAGATCTCCTTTTTATCTTTGGATTTTCCCTATGAGCATCCATTAAGGCAGAAACTTACCATTTTATCATATTTATTGTAAAGTATCTTGTAGACATCATCACCTTTCCATCAGATCACACTCCCAACTCAAACACTTCTCTAGCCATTTCAAAAATAAACAAGTAGCCCAGCCACGTGGCTCAGTGGTTGAGCATCGACCTATGAATCAGGAGGCAAGGGTTCCATTTCCAGTCAGGGCACGTGCCCAGGTTGTAGGCTCAATCCCCAGTGTGGGGCATGCAGGAGGCAGCCAATCAGTGATTCTCTCTCATCATTGATGTTTCTATCTCTCTCTCCCTCTCCATTCCTCTCTGATATCAACAAAAAAATATGAAAAATAAGTAAATAACCCTTTTAGAAAAAGTCACATTTTTTAAAACATCTGACCTGGGATAAGTAAAAGAGAAAATACCCTCAATACCTCTTTGATATACCAATAATTTTCCAAGTTTGAAATGAATCATTTGTATAGATTTCTACAAGCTTTGCTCTTTTTAAATTGTTTAATGGGCCACTGAAATAATGGCCATGGCGTCTGGGGGACTTCTCTTCTGGTAGAGATGTTTGTTGACAATGTTTAGACTTCTGGAATGCCTCAGGGAAATAAACACTTTCAAAATAGCCTCTTTTTAATATCTGTTTTGGGGGAAAGAGGGACATTGGTGATGCTGAGACGAGGAGATTTTTATTTCCATAATTTAGTTTGAGTGTCTCCAAGCACAGTTAGTTTATTTGTCTTCGTACATTCCAGACCACAGGTGTTTCCCATTAAGACAAGCAAGCTGGCTTTAACGAAATCCCGCAGAGCAGCGGGCATGGGATGCCTCCTGTGAACTGCCAATAATTACTTGTCCTGGCTTTGTTTCTGGAGATTCTACTTAAACTGGTTCAAAAGCTGGTAATCTGTTTCATCCTGAAAGATTAACCCCTTAAAAAAATGAGTGTGCTTCCATGTAATTGGACTGAATAAAAGGGCTCTTTAATATCATTGTTAAATTAGAGAATGATTTTTAAAGTGTGATAAAAGGAGGCTTCGTATGAGCACTCAATATGTAGCATTGCTAATAAAATAGCTTCATCAATTCTCTCAGTCTTTGCAGCAGACAATGGGATGAGCAATACATCTAAACTGCTTGTACCTAAATGCTTATATTATAAAACATGCTGACTTCTGAGTCTGCTCTGAATTTAAACTTAAGACATCATTTACAAACTTATTCTAATTTGCAGTCCTCTGTAAAACCAAGAGGCACTTTTTAAAACTTGCTTCTCAGCAATTGACTCATCCTAAAGTGGACATAGTCTCTTCTCAAAGGATGAACAGATGGACATGCTTCAACACCCATAATGGACATGGTCAGCCAATGCCAGGTAGACTTTACTGTAGCCTACTTTTTCCTCCTTTCATTTAAATTCCATTGCTCAGCTTTTTCTACAGTGGGCTTAGGTGAGTCCATCTCTTTAAATATAACTGATCTTGAAAGAAAATCAATGCTTATTTATTGTCTCAGGAAAAAAAGAAGATCCTGCATATACTCATGGCTGGCTTGTTATAGTAGAGTCACTATTGTAAGATAGTCATTTGAAGTATAGTTCTTGGAGCAATCACAGGAAGATTTATCAGAATGAGATAATTTTTATGATGAAATTAAAACTATATTGAATTGTTTTAACATTATTCTTTATGTTTTACTAATAAATTTGCACTAACATATCTGACCAACATAAATTCCTTAAAATCGCATTCAAGGGTGCAAGTTTAGCTTGAAAGCACATTTTTTAGTTCAAGAAAGTTAATATATTTTTATAAGAACTAAAAAGGTAAAAACTAATTTAGAATCCAAATTACTGGTAAAAAGAAAATGTAATGATTAATTCAGCTGCTCTTTTATTTTGTAATACACAGTCTACAAATCTGCCTAAGAAACCATTGGACCCCAGGACTGATAGAAAGGTGGAAAGTACATAATGATTTTAAATTACTTTACTTTTCAGATCAATCAATCAATATATAAAATTTCCAGGAGACTAAGCATTAGCAAAAATTATCTCAGAACTATTGCAGAGACTCTGAATAATTATAGGGAATGAGAGTATTATTAAAAACAACATGGAAAGGCAGATATCCAAAATTTTAAAACAAGAGAAAAATGGAAGGTCCTTGAAATTATGAGCAACTATTATGAGAAACTTATATTTCTCTGGAAAAACAATGTGATGTGGTTATTAACCAAATGGTTTCCATACACTGAGACTATAAAGAGGTCACTAATAAAAATCAGGGGCATCAGAGGAGTAAGGGTTAGATATTAGTAGGTAGTCCAGTGCATACTGAAGAGTACATATTTGGCTTTCAGCAAGAAATCTATTGTTATTTCTCACATTAATCTTAGAGATAAGATAGAAAGATTTGGGGCTGTATGTCAACTGTTACTAATGACTTTAACATGCAACTACACTTTCTTCCTTTCTTTATCATAGGTGTGCAATGCAAGACTTCAGATACTACTTACATCATCTATTTCTCCTTTCAGCAAGGGCTGTAAAGATCAGCTCTGTGGGGGTTCACACCATTTTCACTCATATGCACCTCTCCTTGAGTCCACCACATGCACTCCCACCGCCCACTGTTGAATTTTTCTGTGGACTCCACCTTGCAGGATGTCTTAAAACTTCATTTGGCGCCCCACAGGCACAAACCAGCATTTCAAGGAATTAACGCTGTATGAGGCAAAACATTGACCACAGGGCTCTGGGAACCAATTGAGAAAGATTCACAGTTGGACCTCAGATGCATTTCATCCAGCTTCTCACATTCTTACACAGAATCAGAAATTGTTCACCCACAGTATAGCCAACCTGATAATACACCCTCATATCGGCTCCACCTCCTTTTCCTTTTTGTGATTCTTTCTCCCCCCATCACATTTCTAGGCCTCACAGTTTTTCCTTTTGCATCTAGTTCTATCACTTGAATTGTACTTAACATTTGGGTTTTTTCTCTCAGTCTATAAACATGTTCATACTTCTCTCAACAATAACAAAAAAAGCAAAATATAAAGTAATATGTTTTGATGGCACCTTCCTATATAATTATTGTTTCCTTCCTTTCCCATCAAGGATCTCAAAAGAGTGATCCACATTTAAGTTCTCAAGCCTTCACCATCTACCTACCCATCAACCAACAACAATTCTCCAAAACTCTTCCTGCTAACTCCATCAGGTCATCTAATTCCTAATAAAAATTTTTAAAAATTGGCACTTGTCAGTTATCTTACTTGACCCTTTTACTTCTTTGATAGGGTTGAGCAATCTTTTTTTATTAGAAACTAGTGCCCCAGTGCACAGATTCTTGCACATTGAAGGGAAATTAATTAGAAGGTGGATGGTGGGGTGGGACTGGGTTAGATGGGCTGGACACGCCCTGGAGCCAACCTCCCGTGGCCCCTCCCAGGTTGCCGCACCTGGGGCTGCAGCACCACAGCTTGAAGGGCGTCTGCGGAGTGAGCGGGGGTCTTTCTGGTGGGTGGCGTCCCTTGGCCTGGCCTGCGGGGATCGGGCCAAAACTGGCTCTCCGACATCCCCCAAAGGGTCCTGGATTGCAAGACGGTGGTTCTCAGGTGATGCACCCCAGAATCAGGCTCCCTCCTCTCTGGTTCCAGGGTGCATCACCTGAGAACCACCGCTGCCAAGTCACCGCAGCTCAGTAGCTCCTGCATTGATCATCTGCCCCCTGGTAGTCAGTGTGCATCATAGCTACCAGTCGAATGGTAGGATAGTCGCTTAGCCTTTTATATATATAGATTTTTAATGTTGACATGATTGTAGGTGTCCCCTCCTCCTTTGCTCACCTCCATCCACCCCGCCACACCCTCCTTTGGTCTTCATTAAACTATTGTCTGTGTCCATGGAGTATGCATATATGTTCTTTAGCTAATCCCTTCACCTTCTTTATCCAGTAACCCCCAGAGGAAAACATAAAACATTGCATGCAAAAGAAACACAATAAATCTTTCTTCCCACAGACTATGAAAAATAAATACAGCTAGTTGATAAAGTAGCTTCTTTGGTGCCTACTTAAAGGAAGTCTCTAGTGGAATGCCATGAGACTAGTTACCCATTCATGAGCTCGTTTAACATATTAATCATTGAATACCAATAGCTGCTAACATAGCTTGTCGGGGCCCCAATTTCCAAGGAATTGCTTAGAAGCACTCCTACAGGTAGACTGATGATCCTTATTATAGATGAAAACAAATTCTCTAATCTTATCACCCACTGCTTTCCCTTACATGCAAACACCTCACCATAATTATTGTGAGACTATACACTTTGTTTATCTCTGTTTTACCATTGCTAGACTGTACACTTTGTTTATTTCTGCTTTACCATCATCTTTGTCTTTAGAGTCTTATTCCTCTTTCCTATATATGAAAATGATACTGATTGGTACACACTCATTCATAAAGCCTTGGTAAAATAGATTGTGCATGAGCTTTGGACAACACTGCTTTAATTCTACATTTACCACTTAAAAACTAAGCAATTACTGGCAAGCTATTTAACTCTCTGGGTCTTATTTTTTCATGCTTGCAAAACATAAATAATAACCAATTCTTTTAAAAGTTTTTTTTCTATATTAAATTAGATAAAACATTTAAAAGCATGAGAAAATCTGTTCTCTACCTTTCCTCTTGTGAACTTTCACCATGACTATCACTTTTATTATAAAATGTAGTTCTGCGTGTTTTACAATAATTCTTGTGTAGACAAATCCTATATTAGTGAGTAATTTGGGAAATAATGAGAGAGATGTAGTTTATGTCTTTATTTTCTTATAGTATTTCACACAGCATATTTATTCATAGAAACTATATACTATAGATGTTTATATATATATTATATATATGCATGCACATAAAGTGTGGTTAAAGACAAAATAATTTTTATCAAATTTATAAATAATATAAAGTTGAAATAGAGGGCTGTAAGTGGTAAGACAGGATCAAGATACAAAATATCTCAATAAGTTGAAATTAGAGTTTGAAATTTCCATGAACAAATTAGTTCTAAATTTTTAACAGTACTGCCAGCAAATTAGAGGAGAAATATCTTAAAGTGTATTTCTATGTTTACCTTAGAATTGACCAATTATGCATTAAATTTCTCAACCAAGTAATATGAACTAGCTTAAATTAATTAAGCTATCTTAGGTATACAATAAAATTACAGACTCAGTGTGCTTTACCTTATTCATACTATACTTTGAGCAGGTTGTTCCTTGTTGGAACCTCTAAACAGAACTGGAAATTTTCCAAGGAAGAACAGCCAGAATCCTGAGGGCTCCATAAAAGGACATCTTCTATAGCTCAACTAAAGAAACTGGAATTTTTAGGTTGAAGAACCAAAGGTAGAACATGACATCTGACTGCAAGTATTCAAATGGTTGTCATTGGAAAGATTAAATTTAGTCTCTGAGATTATCAATGACAGAATTATACCAGTGAAGAGAAAGATGCAGAGAGGCAGATACTGACTTAATATGAAGAACTATAAAACTTTTAGAGATAACAATAAATATAACAGACTGCCCAGAAAAAGACTGAGTTCCTATCAACTGGGAGGTTGAGATTAGGTAAGTATCTAATAAAGATGTGATAAGGTAGATGCTTTACTTTATTTTTTTAAAATATATTTTTATTATTGCCCTAACCGGTTTGGCTCAGTGGATAGAGCATCGGCCTGTGGACTGAAAGGTCCCAGGTTCGATTCTGGTCAAGGGCATGTACCCAATAGGAGGTGTGCAGGAGGCAGCTGATCGATGTTTCTCTCTCATCGATGTTTCTAACTCTCTATCCCTCTCCCTTCCTCTCTGTAAAAAATCAATAAAATATATTTAAAATATATATATATATATATTGATTTCAGAAAGGAAGGAAGAAGGATAGAGAGAAACATCAATGATGAGAGAAAATCATTGATTGGCTGCCTCCTGTATGCCCCCTACTAGTGGGGATCGAGTCCGCAACCCAGGCATGTGCCCTTGGCCGGAATCAAACCCAGAACCCTTCAGTCCACAGACCCATGCTCTATCCACTGAGCCAAACCGGCTAGGGCCGTGGTCAGCAAACTGCAGCTCGCGAGCCACATGCAGCTCTTTGGCCCCTTCAGTGTGGCTCTTCCACAAAATACCACGGCCTGGGCAAGTCTATTTTGAAGAAGTGGCATTAGAAGAAGTTTAAGTTTAAAAAATTTGGCTCTCAAAAGAAATTTCAATCGTTGTACTGTTGATATTTGGCTCTGTTTACTAATGAGTTTGCCGACCACTGGGCTAGGGCAATAAGGTAGATTCATTAGATAATATCCAACAATTGTGTGAAGACTGTTTAAAACAAGATTTAAAACTAGAAAATATATTAAATACTCATCTAAGTTAAAAATTTTAAAGGTAAGTATATTAGCCGCGTATTAATGTTCCTGAGTGCACATGAGGGTAACAAATTAATATAAAGACAAGAAGAAAAAAGAATAACAGATTTCTACAAGCAAACATTTAAAAAATATTTGTAACTTTGGAAAACAAACCAAAATCCACATTTATGAAACATTAAAACAACTGGTTCCATATCTGTTACGGTGCTTATAGATCCATTAACCTAATTAACTCTGAAATCTAGTAATTAACTGACCCGTGAAGTCACAAGCCAATGAATGCATGAACTTTTCAAGATTGAAGAAAAAAAAAGTCACTGATTTATGCTCAATGATTCCATCCTTAGGAAGTGCATTCAGACCTTGAATTCTGCATGAAGTTATGCGAATTATACAATTAGGCAATATGCATTTAGCTACAGTCAACAGAGTTCTGATTTGCCTGCCAATTAGGGCTGCATGTTGACTACCACTTAAGTGAAATATGATGTGGAGGGTAAAAGACTACCTCATCAAGTCTACATCCGTCTTTTTTCTAACAGATTCAAGGCTATGTTCCGTGGGCAATTAAATCACAAAATGCTAGACACAGTGTGACCTCCATGGCAAGTATCAGTGTATATATTCACTTCCTAGTTGACAAGCAGCGCAGTTATTTTATAGAACTTCAAGTGGTACGCAGTTCCAAGTCTCCTACAGAAACACGCAGGATAAAAACTCCAAATAGCTCTGGGTTTGATTAAAAAGAAAGAAAAGGTGGGGCTTGAAATGCTTGATTGAGGAACAGGTGAGGTTAAAAATGACTGAAGAGTTACTGAACTCATTGTGACATGTTTTAAATAATGGCCGGAAAATACAAGGGCACGTGCAGTGTAGTTCAATCTTTCCCACTCGTTAATAGAGGGGATACAGAGGTCACTGCTGTGCAAAGAGAGTTGACTAATCCCTCTGATGCATGGTGTATCCAGTCCCTCTTTTATTTAATTTTGTGGAGGAAAGCTGGTCTGAATTAGGCCTTCAGTAATTACTGTAGGGACCTGACACAAACCTTAACAAGTCCCATAATGTCCTATCTATATATCAGGCCAATGATTACATACTAACTTGTGTGGTTGGACTGTAGATATTTTGCTGTTCACTCAGAAACTTCTTTGAATTATTTTACATTTCACACAACGCCAGAGAAAATAGCTGTGCAAATTAGAGAAATAAAGAGAATACCACCCAAGGGGGGTAAAAGCTGATTCTTAATGCTAAGTGAAATGTGAGCGATTCCATTTTTAAAGCCTGAAATTGTGCTTGAAGTTACAATTACACTCTTTCTGGTATTGTAAGGTATTATAGAAAGAGATAGGTTTCTTAAAAGAGAACAGGACTGGAGACAGCCTTACAGGTAAGACCCAGACTGGCAGTCTATTCTAAGAGAGGCAACAAGGTATAAAGGAGTAGATGCCATTGCTCTGGGCAGGGATAAAAAGAAAGAAGAAATGGGTAGTTATCAGAACAACTTCAATTCATGCTGCAGCATTTAAAACAAATATAAGGACAAGGCAACCTGGCACTTAACTCCTTCTCCCCAATTATACTGAATGTTCCTAAATAAAATACACATATTAGTATCTTATATGCTATCCTTGGTGTAATGCCGAGCCCAGGACATATTGTTAACAAGGCCATCACTATCAAATATTTCTTTATATCAGTAGCAATTTCTGCCTTCTGACTTGGAGAAGACATTTATTTTTTTCTTCTATTTGCTTACTCATCACTAGAAGGTTAAAGTGATACTAGTTTTGCTTCTTTCGATCAAATTCTTCCCACAACTGTTACTGAAATTTCATATACAGATTTTATTAAAATATATGAAAATAGAATCTGTGTTAAACATGACCTGGAGATGACCTTAAGCATAATGAAATCAAAACCATTTTCCTTCTTTTTTTGTAACCAGGTTTTCATCCCTTGCTTAACTAGTCACTGCAAAATGTGCTTCTTCCCTCCCTCAAAACACATCATTGTGTCAAAAATGATGAAAATAGTGTAATGCTAACAGAATACAGAAGCTCGCTAATAGTATTTATTTATTGCTCAACATATGTTTCTCTTACCTTTGTTTTGTAAATCTGGTAGATTTAAAATAAACTACTAGACAGGGATGAGAGGTTGCAGTTCTACCTCTATAAATAATGCAGCTTACAAATGCAAATGTTTCTTGCAGTCCAATGTTTCAAGGAGCAATTTTTTGCAGCTCTTTTGGGAGAAAGAGGTTTTATACATTTCCTTTTCATTTTTTAATCTCCGTAATTTAAGTTTTAAAAAATTATTTACAAATTGAGCCTTATATTTCTGATTTACTAAAGAAATACACTAAATACTATGTTTTAAGAGAAGAGCATTGAAATCAGGGTAAGGATGTGCTTGCAATTTACTTTCAGCTTGCAAATATACATATTTTTTAAATAGCCTCTGGGGGTATTGCAATCGTTTTTATGATATTTTTACCCTAAAAATTGTTTATAGATTTAATCTGTGCAATACAATCAAAACCATACATCCACATAGAGCCTTTACAAATACATTCTTTGGACACTGATTATAGAAAAATTTACTAAAAAGCTTGACAACATTTTTAAAAACTTAGATCAGAGTAGAAAGTAACCTTGAATAATTTACCCTAAACTCTCCAAAATATCAATGCAGCATAGAAAAAGATTTGGTCTTCAAACCCTGTCTGTTAATGTCTTTGTACATAGTTTTTCTTTTGTTTTTGGGCCAAAAAAAAATCACTGCCACTGTTGAAAGGAACCTTGAAAGAAATTTAATTACAAGAAGCCCCAAGGTCACTTGAAGCAGGACCATGACAAACTTTAATAGTAAGTGAATAAAAATGAAACACACATACAATTTTATGAGAGTCAACATGACTTAGGAACCAAAATGAGGCATTCAGGTATTTGTTCCTTTGAGAAAATAAACTAAAAAAATTGTTTTAATTTGGAAGCTAGTTACAATAGAATTACAGGAGGGGTGTAAGAGAGACAAGGAAGAAAGAGAAGACAAAGGAAGGAAGGAAGCAAGGGAGGGAAGAAAGAAAGTTAGGGAAGGAGGGAAGGGAGAAAGGGAAGGAAGGAGGGAGGGAGGGAAGGAGGGAGGGGAGAAATAATAAATAAGGAGGGAAGGAAAATAATGAAAAGGAAATTGGGGGTAAAGAAAGCAAAATCCTATATAAAAAAGAGCTAATATGCAAATGATCGTCATGCCCTCAAGCCCTCATGCCGGGGCCAGGGAACCAGAGGACAGGTGGGGGACCTGAGGCCACACCCCCTACCCCAGCGCCTGGGCCAGGGGACCTGAGGCCATGCCCTCCACCCCAGCGCCAGAGCCGGGGGACCTGAGGCTAGGCCGAGGGACCTGAGGCCAGACTGGGGGACCTGAGGCCGTGCCCCCTGCCCGGGAGTGGGAGCCAGAGGACCTGAGGTCATGCACCCCACCCTGGGGGACCTGAGAGTGCACTGGGAGACCTAAGCCTGTGCCTCCTACCCAGTGGGGCTTGACAGGGGACCTGAGGCTGCGCCCCCCCATGCAGCAGGGCTTGACAGTGGTGGTGCCGGCCAGGTCTGCGTCTCAAGAGATTTTGAGGCACAGGTGGGTAGAGACTTGACTCTGGGTCCCAAGGTGAACCCCAGACTCTGACAGGAGGGAGATTTTCATATACATTTTACTAATTTTCTTTCATCTCTGACACTTCTATTATAGAAAAAGGGAAAATAGCAATATTACAATATTTCCTCTAATTAATTCCCTTTTAATGTGCACAAATTTTGTGCACTGGGCCACTAGTTAGTGAAATAAAATACTAACTGTTGTTTGGGTATTTGTTCACTGAAAATACTTCATATGACATCACACGTAGTGACAGATATAGAAACACATTCTTGTTTGGATTCTTATTAGTAACTAAAGACCCAGTGCATGAAATTTGTGCACTGGGGGAGGGGGTGTCCCTCAGCCCAGCCTGCACCCTCTCCAATCTGGGACCCCTTGGGGGATGTCCGACTGCTGCTTTAGGCCTAAACCGGCAGTCAAACATCCCTCTCACAATCCGGGACTGCTGGCTCCTAACTGCTCACCTGCCTGCCTGCCTGATTGCCCCTAACCACTTTTGCCTGCCAGCCTGATCACCCCTTAAGTGCTCCCCTACCAGCCCGATCACTGCCAACTTCCCTCCCTTGCTGGCCCGATCACCCCCAACTTCCCTCCTCTGCCGGCCTGATCTCACCCCCAACTGCCCTCCCCTGCTGGCCTGATGGGCCTCAACTTTCCTCCCCTGCAGGCCCAGTCGCCCCTAACTGCCCTCCCCTCCAACCCTGATCATCCCCAACTGCCCTCCCGTGCTGGCCTGTTCACCCCCAACTGCCCTCCCCTGCCGGCCATCTTGTGGCAGCCATCTTGTGGCAGCCCTCTTGTGGTGGCCATCTTGTGATGATGCGAGGGTGAGACTCCACCTAGGCTTTTATTAGTATAGATTATTTTTTAAAAGGAAAAAGACAATATTTTTATAGAGGCATACCTTTGTAGATAAGACAAGAAATACAAGAAAAAATGAATAAAGAATTAAAATTTTATGTCAACAAACTTAAAGAATTCTGAAATTTATTGTTTAAATGTGTCTTTCATTCATAGAATAGCATGTCATGTATGGTCACTTTTGAGCTTTCACTATTGCTGGCTTCTCAGTTGGCTCTTCAATGGGCTGAAGAGAATGAGGTTGGCAGAGAGCCTTGAGAGTCAGCAAGTTCAGGGTCTGTTGCAGAAAGTCACCTTGCCCTCCTTCCAAAGATTGCTGCCTCTGGTACTGAGTGAGGTGGGCTAGAAGGCCCCGTCAGTTCTGCCTGAAGGCAGACTCTGTCTCACAGTGTTCACTTCTAAGCTCCCCTCCAGGTGGTAGAGTCTTTCTTGGCCTGTTCTGTAGCTTACCGTACCTGTCCTGAACTGCTTCCTCCTCCTTCCCTTTACAGGTGAGAATCTAATATCTACCATCCTCCATACCCCATTTCAGCCTCTACTTCCAGAAAACCCAACCCATAAAAGTTGTTATACTAAGCTTTAAATATTAAACTATAAAATGGGAATCATGATTTTTCACATTCATTGAGTCTTTTAAACACTCATTGTACTCTATTTAGAGGACTGTAAAAAACATTTTCTATGGCCCTAGCCAGTTTGGCTCACTGGATAGAGTGTCGGCCTGGGGACTAAAGGGTCCCAGGTTCAATTCTGGTCAAGGGCATGTACCTTGGTTGCGGGCACATCCCCAATGGGGGTTGTGCAGGAGGCAGCTGATCGATGCTTCTCTCTCTCATTGATGTTTTTTACCCTCTATCCTTCTTCCTTCCTCTCTGTAAAATATCAATAAAAATATATTTAAGAAGAAAAAACAATAAAAACATTTTCTATGTATTACCCACACCCACCATTTAATCTTTACCATCCTATCAGGTTCAATGTTTATATCCACATTATAGATGAAGAAATCATGGCAGAGAGAAGTTCAAACTGTGAAGTCTATCTACAACGGATGAAGCTGAGAATTAGATCCTGGTAGTCTAAGTCAAGAAACCATGTTACTAATTTTGTAATAGGTACAATTCTTCAAAAATAGATTAAAAAGAAACTGTGTACCTGGTCCCAAATAACCAGATAAAAATATGAAAAATGTCATAACTCAGACATACTCATGTATGATTCCATGTAGTGGAATATTTGGGTAAGCAATATAAAATTTCAACTTTTATAGGGATCTTTTAATTTTTTTAATTTTTTACTTTATTGATTTCATAGAGGAAGAGAGAGGGAGAGAGAGAGAGATAGAAACATCAGTTATGAGATAAAAGCATTGATTGGCTGCCTTCTGCATGCTCCCTGCTGGGGACAGAGCCCACAACCCAGAAATGAGCCCTTGACCAGAATCAAACCAGGGACCCTTCAGTCTGCAGGCCAATGCTCTATCTACCGAGCTAAATCAGCCAGGGCACAGGGATGTTTTAAATTGAAAAATTCAGCAAACATTTAATATACAAATGACTGTAATACAAGCACTGTGATAGGTGTTGAGGAAATCAATGGGAAAAGAAAATGACTACTACCTTCAAGAAGCAGAAATCTCATAACAAAAGGAATATAAACCAACAATTTTAGTTCAGTGTATTAGGTGCTAAAATGAAGGTACAAAATATAAAAGGTTCATAAAAGAAAGAAGCAATAGCTCTCTCTGGAGAAGTCAAAGACTAATTTCTCACAGGATGGAGGCCTGAGTTAAGACATGAAAGTCAGGGCTCATTCCTGACAAAGGTAACAGGCCAGAAAAGGTGCAAAGGCATGAGCAGGTGTAGTGTGAGGAAAGGCAGGTAAGCTACCCTGAGTGCAGGATATTCTCTGACAACTGGGCCATATCTTTTCGGTGGCACTTTCCTTGATGGCCTGACCACCTAAACTATAACTATTTCACAACCATCTACTTTTCATTCTGGTTCTACATGCTCTTTATTTAAGAAACTAGGGGTCCGGTGCACAAAGATTCGTGCACGGGGTTGAGTCCCTCAGCCCGACCTGCACCCTCTCCAATCTGGGAGCCCTCAGGGGAGCCTTCTCCTATCTGGGAGTTTCTGTTTGTCTTTGCAATCATATGAGCAAATTGTCTGAGACCCCAACCCAGTTTGGTTTGTTGCTCACAGAATATTAGAGGCTTTTTTTTTTATTTGCTTCATTGGTGGAGATTTTCTGGAAGTTTTAGGATATCTTCCCTTTAATTTTTCCTAGACACTCTGATTTTACTTATGTCTCTCACCTTTGCTTTCCCTCCATCCCCCACCGCAACAGTAACTTGCTCCAGGCTCACTTTGCTCTAGTGTCTAGGACAGCCATGGGCAAACTACGGCCCGCGGGCCAGATCCAGCCCGTTCAGCTGTTCTATCCGGCCCGCGGAGCTGAAAGAGCGGAGGGTTCTCTTGCCCTCCCCTCTGCTTTTTTACTTTGAATTTATATTAGTTCACACAAACACTCCATCCATGCTTTTGTTCCAGCCCTCCGGTCCAGTTTAAGAACCCATTGTGGCCCTCGAGTCAAAAAGTTTGCCCACCCCTGGTCTAGGAGATCCATCTGTCACCAGAACTATGATTCCCAGCATTCCTGGTGCTCCCTGCTTTCTGGGCTTCCATTTCTGGTCCTGGGGCTGCCACCAAAACTACTACTCCCAGAATTCCTGGTGCTCTCCTCACTCTGGGTTTTCTGTTCCTGCTCTGTCTCTGTCTCAAGGCCTCCCGCTCTGCCAAGTCCTCCAAACCGCCAGCTCTCCCTCTCTGCTCTTCATCTGGTGGCTTGGGGAGCCAAGTTCCCCAAGCCGCTCCACTCTCTGCTGGCTCTCCCATTCTACTCTCTGCCCGGCGCCTGTGTATGCAAATTAACCTTCCATCTTTGTTGGGTTAATTTGCATACTCACTCCTGATTGGCTGGTGAACATAGTGGAGGCATTGTCAATTTACATGTTTCTCTTTTATTATATAGGATAGCAGAAGGATAATGCTGCTTGATTCCATACCACATTCAAACTTTAACTGCAAAGTGTAAGAAGAAAACAACCCTGATCTCATCCCACTCTCCCCCCTCACAAGCATCCAGACATACTAGACCCCTGCTCTGTGCCCCCACAGCACTCACACAATTTCTCCACTGAGAGGACTTGTGGTTCTTTATTGTTTCTGCTAAACTCAAAGTCTTCCTCACTACACTACAAAATCTCCTTGGCAGGAACCATCTCTAGCTTGCTCTCCTTTGAAGGAATCAGCAATATTTAGAAGTTAGCAGGTTCTTAATAAATGTATGTTAAATGAATGAATACATGTGTATTAAATGAATAAATGAGAGAAAAAAATGTTGAGATGTCCTAAGTTTAATTCCAGCAGGTTAGAGTATAGGAGGAAGAGACAAAGGAAGTAATCAGTTAGCAGCCCTGCACAGAAACAAAAGATTGGCTGCACTCCTGGATGATGTTAAAACTTGGAATCAACTTTTATTTCAGCGTTTATCTAGAAAGCATAGCTGACCACCAGAGGCCACTTCGTCCTATATGAACTTTCCAGACTGTCACCCATCATTTGTTTCTTCCTTACTGACTCTATACTTATCCCAGCACTTTCCCCAATTTACCTTTTCTTGTCCTTCTCATCTATAGCCAATGTAAATTCTTTCAAAACAACTTCCATCTATCTTCCCTATTGTAACCCCAGAATGACAGACATGTTTGTCTTCTCCATCAATCTTTGGTGCTGCTGGTTTAGACTGAATGCCCCAGGGCCTGGTCCTTTCTCAATAAGTACATTTTTTCAGGAAAAATTTCAGTCTCATAGTTTTTGTTTGTTGTTTAATAGAAAGAAGGCATTGTTTGCTATCATTTATTTATAAAATTAACAAATATTTATAGAGCACTTACTAGTTTCTAGGCACTGTGTTAGGCCCTGGAAGACAAAGTGAATGAGGCAGTTCCTGACTTAAGAAGTATATAAGCTAATAGATTAGTCTAAACACAGGTATAAACAAGTATTGCTTAAGTACCTGCTAGTAAAAATTAAGAACTCAGGATCTCTAGAAGGTTTAAACCTAGAGGTCAGAGGACTAGATAAAAATGTCATGAAATCAGTGCATCAGTTGGATGGAAAAGGTTGTATAGTATAGAAATCTTTCCAATGTACCAATTTAAACTTTTATGTATTAAAAAATATGTGGAAGTTTTTACAGGGTATAGTGAAAAGGGAGGGAATTCAGAGTAGGTTAAACTTGATTTAAAATTCTAGTCTGTCACCCAGTAAGTCTATGACCTTGAGAATGTTAACTTAAATATATTAGTGTCAATTTCCTCATTTGTTTTACTAATCAGGTTAATAATTCCCATTACCAGAGTTCCTTGTACTACCTGAAGTTTCATATGTAAAACACTTAGTATACCTCCTGGGACACAGTAGTCATTTAGCTGATGTTAGTTTCCTTGCTAATCCTTAGCCTAACCTAACTTTAGAAACCATCAGGGTTGAGCACAAGTTCCTCACTCCCAATTATCTTCTCTCTTGTCATGCAAAATTAAAATTAGATCTCTGATGACACCTAGAGTTTCAGGAGACCTTGCAGATGAGCATCCTAATGAGGTTTGTGAAATGTTTCCTAATATTCTAGCTAGATGATATGTGTTTATTTGTATGATGATATAAATACATGAGTTATGTTTTTCAATAGAAAGTATTTGTATCATTATTGTTACTATTTTGCTCTTTTATTTTATTGTTGACACTATTACAGATATCCTCCATTTTCCCCACTTTGACCCACATCCACCCAGCCCCCACCCACTACACCTGCCTTTGGCCATCACCACATTGTTGTCTGTGCCCGTGGCTATGCATATATGTTCTTTGGCTAATCTCTCACCTTCTTTCATCCAGACCCCTCTATCCCTCTTCTCTCTGGCCTCCTTCAGCCTGTTTCATGTATCCATGCCTCTAGTTTAGAGCTGGGAGTAGATATGTGTTAGGACCAAGGGTCTGTGCTGCCTCCACCTGGCAGCTACACCGCCTCCCCACTGAGGTTGCACTCAATGAGGAGAAATTATTCCCTGCTTCAAAGCCAAACCCTCAGTCTTTGCCAGAGTCTCCAACTCTACTTACCCTTAGCAGGGCTTGCTGCAGGTTTCAGGTTGGGTACAACCAGCCATCTCCTCTGCAGAAACAAGTTCAGTTGCCCCAGGCTCTCCGGGGATAGATCAAAGGAGTCTACTGTTAAGGATGACACCAGCCGAACCTGTCCAGCATGGGGGGCAGGGAGACTAAGCACTTCCTCCCAGGTGATAGCTTCCCAGGGCCTCACACTTTGAATGTCACCCTTTGAGCTACTCTACTTCCCCCCATGGAAGTGCACCCAGCGGGACCTGGTGGGGCTGATCCAAACACTCTCCTATTGGGGGTGGTGCCCACAACCTATAGGAGGGGGGACCAGCACTTTCTCTCCTTCCCTGAGCAGCATGAGCTGAACTTGCGGAGGAGCTTGGATCCTCCTCTCAGCAATGCAGCCACAGAGCCTGGGGCTCGCTTGTTTGGCTCCCAGACAGAAGCCTCCCTGGGAGACAGTTCCCTGGCACCCCTATGCTGCCAAACCAGCAGGAGTGGGCTGTGGTAGCCCTATGTGGCACTCTGATCTCTCCGTGCAGCTGGTCTCATCAGGGCAGGGCTGAGATTCCCAGCTTCACTCAGGCTCCCAACCCAGCAGGATGGGCTGAAGTTTCAGCTCCCCTGCCATCACATCCAGTAGTACGGACTGAAAAATCCCATCCTGCATTCCCCTGTGCTGCCCAACCCAGCAAGACAGGGCAGGCCAAGCAGTTCAACAGGTAGAGGGAGGGGTGCGTGACCAGGCACTGGAGATGGGTTCCTCCCCACCAGGCCGCACAGTTTAAGTCACTGACTGGGTCTTTGCCCAAAGAATTTCCAGAGAACAGAGGGTCCATCAAAGTTACTGCTGGATGTAGCTAGCAGACCTTACCACAGGACCCAAGTACAGCAGCAGGGCCTCTCCAACAAGAGCCCAGAGCAAACTCTCCGGGCTGGTGCCGCAACAATTGGAGTGTTCCTTCCCTGGGATGGTGTGGTCTGTCTCCCAAGGGACAGAATCCCCACTGATTTTCACCACCCGTTGATACTTGGCTCCTCTTCCCATCCTTGTTGCTCTGAGTTGGGAATCCCTGCTGGGGTCTGCTCCTAGGGGTAGAGAGTTTTGAAGTGGGAGATATCCCTCCCACTCAGCTGCCCCTGTATGAGGGGGCTCTCTGCCCTTCTTCCCAGACCCTACATGGCTTTTTCTGCACTCCTGGGTTATCATAGTTCAGATCAGCTATATTTCAATTTGTTTTTCAAGTTGGTTGCTCTGTAATTTAGCTGTAAATCCAGTTTGAAGCTGGGAGCAAGTAGGTGCAGCTTCCAACTACTCTACCGCCATCTTGGAATCCTTCTGTTTTTCTCTTTAATTAAAGTTGAACAGTGATAGTGTAGTCTCAGAAAATGAATTAAAATTTACAAATTCATATTCCACATATTTTCCTGTATCTATGTCTAGCAGAGTTTTCAGAAATCTCATGTAGTCTACTGGGTCCCCAGTTCACTAATGTTCACTGTTAGACCTGGCAGCAAGATCCAAAAATAAACAAACAATCAATGAGGACATTGCAGCTAGTGCAAGAGTTCTGTTGAAATGCATGACTTATGAGATGCATTAAGTCATTTCATTTTCATCTACTTATACTTTTAAGATTTACTCATTAGGCCCTGTTCTTTTCCTGCCTATGGGTGAAATTTATGTTAACTCCCATGGGTTTCTGCTTATTTTTGGTTAGTGAAAACAATCACTGTTCAATAATTCATTGTATCTAAAGCTATGATAATAAAAATGTTATACGTTATTCAAAGAGAGGTCCTTTTCTCCTTCTCTTCTTGGACCTGATTCATGCTAAGCCCTTGCACTGAGAGAGGAATGTAATTGGCATATTTTTCCTCATCTCTAACTTTTTTCCCCTCTCCCTCCATTTTAGTCACTGATATTATCTGAATCCTAGGGGAAGGAGGAGAGAAAGGGAAAAATATTTTCTGTTTTGTTAAATCTGCCATAATCTGTGATTGGAATCATGCCCTCTGGGGCAGTCAGATATTTAAATTGACCTTTTTACCTATTGAGGAATAGTCACAAATTAGCTGAAATATTCCCATCCTTAACAAATTTTTACCTGTAGTTCCCTAAAGGAGGTCAAAGGTATCACTTCCTGCTCCTTACTTTAGTTCTTTCCTCAGCCCTTTACATCACTCCAGGATGTTGGAGTGACTGGATAGTGACTTAAGATGGTCCTATGTTGGCTCTCTGTCACATTTGTGCTGATAATCTGAAATAGCCAGTATCTGATTCATGGGAAAGCCTTCAGTTCATTTCCTCCCTGGGGCATGCATGTTACCCAGTTAAGGAATCTCTGCCATGTTCTGTCCTTCTTTTGATGCCTTAGGCATTCCTAGTTGGCACTCAATTATGTCTCTCAAGCTCTGGGTTACACATTTCAAACTCTAAGTGGTTCAGTTGAATATTCTTTCCTAATGCTTTAAATAAGGGTCAGACACCCCACACTCCCAAAAACCTCCCACAAGGATGTGGAATTCGAGTTAACAGCATAGCCTTATCCAAAAACACCCATCTTATCTCTACTTTTGATAACTTTCATACTTGCAAAGTAGCTGAGACTGTTTAGATTCTCAAAATTGGACTCCATAATTTCTCTTGCAAATCCTTCATGGAGGTCTCATAACTCAGCCTGTAATGTGGCACTGATGGTCTTGAGTCCTCGGCTGAAACTAATACTGAAATATTTCTATTTTATTACCCTGTCACATGAGTTTTTCATAACGTTAAATTTATTTAATAAAAAGGACTTCTCTTTATTTTAAAAATATGTGTTTCTTCCTTTTTGTGCGGTGTGAAAAAGTTCTTTTTTAATGAAATCCTAGTGATAGTGTACTGTGGTTCTTTTTATAACGTGCTTCCTTGATAAAATAAAGACTCCACTGATTATGTTGGACCTTTATTTGATTTTTAATTTACAGGTTGATTTATAAATGCTTTGAGAGTATTAATTTAATTTATTACCATCTTTTTTTTTTTTTAAATAAGGAAATTAAAATCCTGGAGTAGCAAAGTGAAAATCCCAAGCAACTTTAACAAGTAAGTGATATATTCAGAATTAGTACAAGAAACATAGTTTTCCTGCCTCCGAAACCAGTGTTCATTCCACTACTAAAATCCATTTAAAGAGTTAGATACATTGTTTAAAAATAAAAGTGTAAAATAAAAAGATGAAAGAGGCAAATTACAAAAGAGAAAACATAAAAAATGCCTATGATGATGCTACAAACAAAAGCTAACTCAAATGATGCTTGTAATGTGTCAAACACAGAGCACTTGCTTCAGATAAATTCATTTTAATTTTCACAGAGACATACTGTTATTTTCTCCAGCATACAAACAAGAAAACTGAGGCACAGGTTTTGTAGCTTACCCATGTCCACAAAGCTTGTGGTACACTTAAGCACTGTAATTTACAACGAATTTCCATTAATAATCAGCTAACTTAGTCCAGACGTCATTTCCATTTATTAAAGTAAAACTACATAAAGTTAACATAAAAAAATCATTAGGTAATAGAAAGATGGAATTAAAAAAGATAAAGACTAATATCTAATTGTAACTTTTAAGGCACTTATGCAATGTAATTACAGAAAAAAAGTATAGAGGAATCAGATAAATATCAAGAGGCTATAAATGTCAGAATTTGTATTTTCATATTTTCTTCTTATTTCTAACCCCTAGATTAAAAAAAAATGCCATGCATTAAAAATAAATAATTATGATGTAGAATCTTAGAATCAAATATTTCCATTAAAGATTTCATATTTCAGGAGTTCATTGCAACCTATTTACAATTTGTGTTGAGCTTCCAAGTTCTATAAATACTCGCTTTTAAAATTGTTTTAAATCTGTTGGTAAATAGGAGGCAGTCACATAATAAGGTTCATGATTTATGCTGTGCATGGTTTTTCTTCCTCCACCTTTTTTTTTGTTTTTAATAAATAGCATAACAACTTGATCTTAAACATTGACACTGTGCAGGCTTTTTGTTGGACTGTTCTTTTCCAATTTAAACAAAACATAAAACAGAGGAGATATTTATCTTTGAAGAGAACTTTCACCATTGGGACAGTGCCTTATTCTCTGCTATTCTCCAGGAGTCCTAAATGCAGGAAAAATATATAGCAGGGCTTGAACAGCATATTTCAGTGAAAAGAATTAATTACCTGAGGAGTCAAGACTGCTTAGAGCAGAATGAGAGATTTTGGGGAGGCTGCCCTATAGAGTTACAATAGTGAGAAACAGACGCCATGTTGAGATGCTTTCCCCATATTATATTTTATCTAACCTTTGGCTGAAGCCATATTCTAGCAATTTTGCCCTATTCTTCGTAAAATATTCTAGAAGCACGTAATTGTCACTGTTGTTGCTTTTAACTTGCCCCCAGCTAAACAATTTTTGGGGACAGAAGAAAACAAAAATATCCCAATGATATTCCTGTCTCTGGCTTCTCCATTTTAGATGAGAATTTAATTCTTTCATCAACTTATGTTAAATTTCATGAGAGTAAGAAATACTTTTTGAAACAAAATGATTTTTTGAAACAATGAAATGCCTTTCAAAATACTGTTTTGGCTTAGAACTGTCATTCTTCAGGCTTAATGTCTGCAGCCCCAGGGCTGAAAAGTTGCACTAGTATTACAGCTGTTCCATGTAATATTCAAATGATATTTGCTATTGATTTAGGAGATTCGGGCTGCTTAGATTTTGTTCCCTTTAAGATGTATATTCTTAGTATTAAAGGTACAGAGCATTAGAGTAGTATAGTAATGCAGTTATGGGGAAAATTAATTCTGCTGACTGTAGGATTTTTTTGTTTGTGTTTTATTTTATTTTTCTCATTGCTATGACTTAGCAAAATTCATGGGTTCACCCAGCTGGTGTGGCTTAGTGATTGAGTGTCCACCCATGAACCAGGAGGCCATGGTTCAATTCCCAATCAGGGCACATGCCTTGGTTGCATATTGGATCCCAGAAGGGAGCGTGCAGGAGGCAGCCAATCAATGATTTTCCCTCATCATTAATGTTTCCCTCTCTCACCCCTTTTCTCTTCCTCTCTCCGAAATCAATAAAAATTCATGGGTTCACCATTCACTGGTAAATAGGGAATGCCATTTGTAAACCTGAAAGAACAATGAATTATGAAATTATGCGGGCAGTTCATTCATATGCAGCAGACCTTGGACAAAACAGAGAAGCAATGCATCCCTGTTGACTCAGGGTCTCTTGTAGAGGGCTTAACCTTGTGTTACTTAATAAAATTCAACCCCCATATGGGTCAGTATACTATGCAGTGAAGCCTGAAGGGACCGTTTGTGAAGCTATGCAGTTTACAGGAGCAAATAGAGGAGCTCAGAATAAAAAGATCTAAACTGCTGTTGGCATAGTGCATGACCTTGGGCAAGTTGCTTAACCTTCTTGGACTTGAGTTGCTACATCTCAGAGCAGGAATAATACTTTAATGTAAGCATAAAAAGAGCCCACTCCTTTTTATTTCACAAAATTGGAGTAAGGAATTAATGAGATAATGTGTGTAAAGCAATTTGATCTCCATAAAGTACATATTATGAAGCATTATTACTAATAATCATTCCAGTTGACCTATGCTTAAAGGGTGGAGATCAAATTGGCTCAGTGGATAGAAGTCGGCCTGCAGACTCAAGGGTCCAAGGTTCAATTCCAGTCAAGGGCATGTACCTTGGTTGTGGGCACATCCCCAGTAGGGGGTGTGCAGGAGGCAGCTGATTGATGTTTCTCTCTCATCAATGTTTCTAACTCTCCCTCTATAAAAAAATCAATAATTATTTAACAAAAGAACTGCCCATTATCATGGAAAGATTAATAACCTTGTTGCCCAAAGGATGGAGTCCCACCCCAACTTCCTACTTCCCCATGCCTGTAACCCTACTTCCCCATGCCTTTTAATCCCTACTTCCCCATACCCGTAATCCCTATTTCCCCATGTAGTCTTTGTTTTACCATATAAAAGCAGCTGGTTTATGGGGGCTGCAGAGCAGATTTTTTTGGATGACCTGCTGCTCTCCCATACTGCCGGCAGTGTTGGAATAAATGCTCATATATGATTTTTAAAAAAAGTTCATTGTGTTTTGAACCTAGAAAACAAGATTTTGACTTAGACATAGTAAATGGTTTACCTGAGCAGCTACTGAATAGATAGTAATAATGTAGTCCGCTCTGTTCTTTGGGGTAAAATGTTGGGAGTTTCAACACATACTAGTAAACAAGGGAAACTTCGAAGCAATGAATCACTATTTTCTACATAGTATATAGAAATTAAAAAAATGATTACTTATTCGGAAAATAAAGAATGTTTAGCAAGCACATTTTCAAAACCCCTATCAAAAGGTTACTTCATGGCCTTGGTATGAAATGCAAGATTTTTAAAATAAGAGTTTACTTAATATGCATATAATTCTGTGTGCTGTCATCAAGCTGGCATTTCACACTGCAGCATTGAGAATTATAAGCAGGGACAAAATCAGTAAATTCCTGAATTGGTTTTCTTTCCAGCAGAATCAACTAGCATCAACTCTAGTCAAATGCATTCCATCATTCATAAAATATTTACAGGTAAATCTACCTTTTTTAGGCATTATGTATGATTTTAGGGATACAGGAGGAGATATATAAGTGCAGGTTTCTGGAAGAGAGAAATTAGGAAAAGTTCTCACAGGATAGTAACAGTTGAGTCTTGATGAAACACAAGTGGCTGATGTTCATTTGAGCCATAAATTTGGGAAAGAACAAATAGTCAGATGTGTATAAAACAAAAAGGCCTTGAAGGGAAAGACAGAACATGAAGCTTAAGTGATAGAATGGGCAGGGGATATCAGTCAAGGCAATGCTGTTAAGGGGTTTGAATACTATCTGGCAGACCAGTGATTCCTCACTGCACATATCCTCACCATAGTCAGTCACAGATATTGATTCAAAGACATTGAGTAAAATCTTTAAGTGTACTAGGGAAATCTAAAAAGGCAACAGAAGCCAACTAAGGATTGTAAGCAGAAATATCACTTGTCTAATGTGTTTTACCTTATATAATACTATAATTAGATGTACAAAAAGAATACTGTTTGCATAGTTATGTCCCTCCAGAAGCAGAGGATATCCCCTTTACAAGTGTTATTTGGATCAATATCCAGTACTTCACAAAGTCTCTATATGCATAGTCTTATATTCTCCTATACATTCAATCCAATAATAATTTGCTGTATGTGTATCATTTGAAACAACAATCATAATAAGTATACATTAAAATCTCCAAATTTTTTGTCCAGACATTCTAAAATTTTAAAGTAATATTTTAACCCTCAATCCCTGGTTTGTGCATTACAGCAGAAGTCATTAATCAGTATTAACTCCTTAGCACATTTATTTTCTTTATTTTATTTATGGAATATAGAGGGGAAAAGATAAGGAACGAAAAATCAAAGATCATATTTCTACTCCCAGCAAAGCAAGTCACTAGCCATGTTACCTTGGGACTGTTAATTGGGATAATAGTACTTAGCTGGCCTAATTTTTACCAGTATCACATGAGACAATAAATATGAAAGGCCTTTGTCAGCCTTTAGCAGAGGAATAAAGGGGTTTACCAATTTATCAGAAAATGACTTAGCCAAACTCCCCAGTTTTACTGGAGAGAATCCATAAAGAGCTAAATGTTCAGAAAACTGTGAGGGAGGTCAGGCCCTAGGAAAAGTACCAAACTGGGTATTTAAAGTGAACTGCCTTTGTATAATGTCCTTCAGAAGCTCAGCTAAAAATGGCTCTCTATTAGAACAATGAGATGAACCTTCATGAAAGTTAGGAAAAGTTTTTGTTTACATATAAATTCATATTAGATGAAGGGTATGCAATTGAGCTTTATAAAATATATTTAATAAATAGGACTATTGGAGGTGATAACAGGATAAGTCACAGAAATCAAACACCTTCCATTGCTATTTACATGAACTGTGAATTCTTTGTGAGCTTCCTTTATTTATCTTTGTATTCCTAAAACTGTGCAGTGCCTTTCTCATAGTATTTATGTAATTGATTTTAAACAGGTTGATAGTTAAAACAACTTTGTGATATATGCATAAAATATTGCAAATACTAAGTAAACTAAATAGAAGAACCCAACTATTCCAACATTATATCTAAGTATATTAACTTACTATCCAGCAAAAAGTATGGTATAAAGTTTTTATAGGATTTTTAAGTAAACAAAAATAACATTAATCTTAATGTCCCTGTTTAAAATTGATGTAAAATGGAGGTAAGGGGAACTTAAGTATCTAAATAATCATCAGTTTAGAATATTTCATACCTTGGAAAACTGTCTGATGTCTGGCATCTTTCTGGAAGAAATAAGAGTCCATTAGATGTATATGATAAAAGATGAAAAAAAGTTGAGTCAACAATTTCCCCATTAACCCTTCTAAAGAGCATTCTGAAAAAAAAAAACACACAAAAAAAACTTCAATAATTACACACCCTATTGTTGAGAAAATGCCTACAATGACAATGGTCCTATATAATAAAAGGCTAATATGCAAATTGTCCCCTGGACCGGGAGTTCGATCTGGGGGCGGGACCAGCTGGCCAACCACCTGCAGCCCCTCCCCTGGGCCAGCCCGGCCAGATTGGCCCCACTTGGGGCAGGACAGCCGGATCCCACCTGTGCAGGAATTCCTGCACTGAGCTTCAAGTTTTTTATAAAGTTTCTGACCAACAGACCAAAGACAACCCATAGAAGAAAGCAATTGTTTCCAAATTAGTTTGCTTCTAAATATATATTTTTAAAAACCTGAGGAGATGGTTTACATGTAAGTTAAAATAAAGTTAAGATTAAAATAATAATAATAGAGGGTTGATTAAAATTAATTTCAAATAAAAAATATAATGAATGCCTATTCAATATCAAGAATTCTATCTTCTACAGGAGAAAACATGATGAAGAAAACTACATAGCCATTTCTCTCAAGGAACTAAAATCAGGTAAATTATGTTCATTATTTTATACCTATTTAAACAAATAGATAGAGGGTAGACTGTATTAAGTATTGTAGGCATGAAATATTATAGGATCTCAGAAAGATACAAATTTAAGCTTTCTTCTTAACCCATCTTCTATATTTTGAATTTGTTCCATTTCTAGTCCTAAGTCCCCACTTTATACTCTATTACTAAACAATCTTATCTGTTCCTGTAGTTTTAAGTAACATTTATAGTCCAACAATTCCCAATTTTTTCTTTCCAGCAAAGACTTCTCCTTTGAGCTTCAAACTTGTATAGCTAACTCTTTATTTAATGTCTTCAAGTGAATGTCTCCTAGGCATATCAAATTAAATGTCTTTATCAGTTATGGTTCTTAGTTGCAAGCAACAGAAACTGACTCTGGATGAAAAATCAAAGAAGAATTTTTAAAAAGGTACTGAGAAGCCCACAGAATTGTTGGGAAGGCTACAAAATCAGGTTTAGGGCTAAATTTCTGGGAAAAATAATCAGAACCACAAAATAAGACTGCCCTGCTGAGAAAACCACAGCATCTGCTGCTGTTATTAAACTATGGAAGCTACTTTTTGCATGACTGCCATAAACTTAATTTTTCCAAAAGTGGCCTCCAGCTTTGATGACTGAACCCAGGAAGACGATCTTGAAACTTCTGTTCCCACCCATGATGAATGAAGCTAAGGGAGTCCATTAACAGAATTTCTTCAAGAGCCAATTGACCTCCTTTATGAACTCATGCAACATCAAGTTGCAAAGAAAGCCAGGAATGGCATTTTTTGGTTTCTATCTTAGGGAGACAGAATTTATAAAGCAGAAAACGTTTCCAAACATAGTAGTGGTGCTGGAAAGGTATAGAACACACAGATAGAACATAGTGTATATCACAGTATCCAAACAGAACTCTTCATTTTCCCTTCCTACAAACCACTACACTTTTAGTCTTTTACATTTTATATAATGTCAACAACATCAACACTGTTGTTCAACTCAGAACTTAAAAATTTTCTTCTAATTGTCTTCATTCCCACATCTAATCCATTACTAAGTTCTGTTCATCTAGATATATCTCAACTTAATCGACATTTTTACATATCCATTATTACTATTTGTGTAGATCAGGGGTCAGTCAGCAAGCTGTTTTGTGAAAGTTCTTATAGTAAATATTTTAGGTTTTGTGGTCATAGAGTCTGTCACATATTCTTCTTTTTTTTTTTTTTTTTTTTTACAGCCTTTAAAAATGTAAAAATCATTTCTAGTTTATGGGTCCTGTGAAGCAGATCACAGGTAGGTTTGAATCCACAGGCCTTAGTTTACTGAATTTGGTCTAGCCCATGCTGCCTTCTACTAATTCTTAGACACTAAAAGTTCTATGTGAATTGCCCTCTCTGCTTTGTTATTCATATTCAATCCATTCACAAACAACATGAGTGGTGTTTTGAAACCATAAATCTGATAGTGCTTTTTTCCTTCTTAAAGTTCTTTATTGGTTGCTCATTGCACTTAGCATAAATACAGAACTGTTAAGTGGCCTTCAAGGTCGGTAACCATCCGGGTCCTGTTGATCTGATTACATGTACTGCACGCTCACTAAATATCAGGGACATCAGCCCTACTTCATTCCCCTGAATGCCAAACTCTGTCCCAACTCAGGGACTTTGGCTCTTCTCTACCTGGAATCAATCATCTTACTTTTCCTTCAACTTTGAGAGCTCAGGGTTACTCCCTCTGGGTCTTTCTTGGCCATCCCCAACAAAATTAGGCTCTTACCATTTTCTTTCTAAGAACACCCTGTTATTTGCCTGTATACTATATTTCTATATCTGCAGTTATATAATTGTTTCTTTACTTTTTTATGGCTGCCTCCTCTTTTAGGAGGTAAATTCCAAGAGAACAGGACCAGATCTGATTTCTTCATTGCTATAAATTCCATGTCTAGCATCTTACCATATTCTCAAATAATTATTTGTTGAATAAGTAAAGGAATATGTAAGTCCAACTGAAGATATTTATATTCCATATTCTTGTGGAATTTGAAACGTGCCTTGAAGATTGTGAAAAATTTAGAAAGAAAAATTAGTAAAGTTTCAGATGGAAAATATAGGACAAATAGAGAAAAGAGTGAACTATACAGTATACAGAGTTACATGTTAAATAAGGGATATATAATGAAATCATCTTAGAAAAATAAGTTGGAAACACATTTTTTTAAGTCTTGTATGTTGAGATAAGAAATATACTTTATAGTCTAATAGAGTATTCTCATATAATGTTCCTGAAGGAAGATTGTGGTAGAAAGAATCTAAGTGTTCCCACTGGTCCCTACTTCCTGGTATTCAGATCCTTGTTTTGTCCCCTTCTCTTGAGTGCAGGCAGGGCATGTGATTTGCTTCTAGCCAATAAATCATGGCAAGGTGATGAGATGTCACTTCCATGGTTACTCTACATAAGTCTGTAATATCAGTCTTGCTAAGGAATATTCTCTCTTGCTGGTTTGGGTAAAAAAAAAGTTGCCCATGTTTGGTGACTCATGTGGCAAGGTATGGAAAGTCACCTCTGGAGACCACCAGCAAGAAACTGAGGCACTCAGTCCTGTTTGTGATACTCCTTTACTGTAGCCCTAGCAAACTAATACGCAGGAATTATTTTAGGTAGCATCTACTTTTTTTAAAGGAACATCTATTAACACCTGAAAGATTACTAGAAATTTGCAGAACATAGTTTAAGAAACACTGCAGTACACAATGTAGGTGATAAATGGTTGAACCAGGGTAGGGCACAATTAAACCTGGTTAAGCAAATTTCTCTATATTCTCTGTTTTCTTTGATAAGAATATAATAATTATATCTTACTGAAGATATAATATTCCTTAATAAGAATATGGTATTTCTTTCACTACATTTCTCACTGGGTCTTTAATCTATCTCTCTTGAAAGATTTGCCATTATGCGTTGCTCAGATCTGCATTCAATATGTCAAGGCACTCCCAAAAAGTCATTTTCTTATCGATTATATTTCATAAATGATAATTCTTAAAAGGCAACTATCAAAAATTAGTTTAAATGTTCTAACATGTGAAGCATAGCGAAGTAAAGCCATTTTAAGCAGTTAGGAATATGGCTTTGTTCACAGTGAAACGTGTACATGTATATAAAATCAGAAACAGATTTTTTTTTTAATGCAATGAACTCAAAGGATTATTTATTGGAGTTGGCAGTATCACTCCACAGTCTTATGTTTGGAGAAACTTGATTGAAATTATTGCCATGGCTTTTGTTGCCCCATCTTTTTGGTTCATATCAAGGTTGTGTATTCTCTTATGTATAATAAATGTCAAACTCTTTCTGGGTGGCTTTTTAGATAATAAATTTGGTTTTTAACTACTGATTGCCAAGTTTTGGTTGCAAAATCAGGCTTCTGAGACATGGGTCTCAGAAGCTTTGATCACATATTTTTATCTGGATATGTTTGGAATAGTTTGAGAAATAGTCATTGCTTATTGGGGGTTCTTATCCAGTAGTTCCTTCCTCCTTCATGATTTAGTTCTTCCTATGAGCCTCCTACATCAAGCTCATGGGGTCCTTTTGTTGACCTCTGACTGGTCCCTAATTTTATTTATCTACTAGCATCAATTTATAGTCCATTGCACTGATTTAAGGTATGATGTTTTATCAAGGAAAGATCATTTCTACTTTTTTTTTTTTTTACTTTCTTAGAAAAGTTTTTTCTACAAATAAGGTTTCCATGTTCATTACTTCCCTAAAAGAAATCTCACCAGAGTCATCAACGATCTCCACATTGCCAAATCCAATAGACTCCTTTCAATAACCTTTGTATTTGATGTCTGAGCCCTCTGTATTTCTTAAGTTCTTGACATCCTTGAGCTTGTCTTTCTTTGAATTACCTAAAATGCTTCCTCAGTTCTTCTATTACCTCTTTAATTAAATGTTCTTGGTATCCATGATTATATCTTTCTCTGCCTATTCTTTATAACTATTAATGCACCTTAGATTTGTTTCCCCTAATAACCAGTCCTATTCTCCATGTTCTCCTAGGATGATCTCATTTAACATCATTATTCCAAAACAGTTATCCAATGACTAAAGATGACATTTGTGTCTCCAGTTTAGACTATTTTACCTCACATCTCCACATCAGCAAAACAGAACTCATCAACTCAGCTTGCCCTTCCCACTTGTTACCAAACCTGTTTTTTTTTTTCCTCCTGCAATCATTATCTTGCCATCTCAATTAATTGTGTCAATATTCTTTAAGACCAGGGAGACATTTTATACCAAATTGTCTGCATCTATTCAATCACCTTAATGATTCTCCTATCCAGTTTATCATTCTCTACACTACTGCTTACTGCTCTAATTCAAGCCCTCATCAACACTCACCTGTCACTTTCTTTTGTATCTACATCCAATCTGGGATCACTTCGATTCATCTTGCGTACTACTGCCAAATAATCTTTCTAGAAGGTAATTCTTATATTATTTCACTGCCTACACTATGTAGAGAACTATAAACATAGAACACCATTCCTGATCTGGCCCTTGTCTTCTGCTCTGTCCTCATCTCCCCGTTTCCTGGCCACCATTATCCCCATATTTTCTATCCTCCAGCCATGCAAACTTCTTTTTTATTTCCATAATGAACGCTTTCATACCCATGCTTACCCTGCCTAACCTACTAGAATGCCTTGTCCCAGACATGCCCACTCGTCTATATCATGTGCCTGAAGAGTAGATCATCATTGTTCATGACTCAGCTTAAGCAGTTGCTCTTCTTTGACTGCTTTCTAAAAGCACCAGGTAAGGCTGGTCCCTTCTTGTCAGGCCCCTTTAACCACAGAGTGTCTCCCAAAAATGTGTACACACACACGCTTTGAATAACTATAAGGGTAGTGTTTATTAAAATACATTTCATTTTCAAAACTGAGCTATCAGCTCTTAAAATGTGTATACCTTTTGGTGGGGAGGGACACCCTGTGTTTGTATTATAACATCATAATCACTCCTCTTCAGTGCTACTGAAGGTATGGTCCATGGATGAGCATGCCCTGGGTGGCTGTTAGAAATCCAATTCCACCCCCTGCTCCCACACTGATATTTCTGAATCAGAGTCTCTGGGGCTAAGATTAGGACTTAGTGCTTTAACAAGCTCTTTAGATCATTCTCATGCTTACTAAAGTTTGAGATGCACTGCTCTGTAAATGTATTTGTTGCTGAAGATCTTAAAATTAGAGATTTAATTTGGCAGGTGGAAGTATGACAGTAAGATGATATGAAAGACACAAGAGGAACTAGTGGGAGGATTACTGGCTAGCCAAGAAACAAAAGTTAGGTATAGAAGGAAATAAAAAGGCTAGTGATGTGCATGATATGACTCAGTTCCTCTCTCCTTGACAAAATTAGAGTGATTCCTGCCATGTGGACACATTGAGTGGAGAGTGTGCCAAGCAAGTTGCTGGGAGGCCTCCGTTCTTCTGGAAAAGAGAAAATGAAACAATTTCAGCCTAAGCTGCTGGAGATAGGACCACTATCAACGGAGACACAGAGAGAGATTAGCCCAAGGTAGGACTGAAAGTGCCTGCCTGGCCTTTTCCAAGTTTTGTCCATGCAAGCTCAATGGAGTATGGGAAAAACAAGATATTGACACACAAATACCTTTTTATTGAAAAAAAAAAAGATATTTATTTTGAATGCTTACTATAACTTTGTAAAGACATAGTTGTTAATAACTTTCCAGTAGTGTCAGAGAAACTAGTGACAGGCAAGAAAGGTCAGATAAAAAAGTAGAGTTTTAAATGGTTCAAAAAATGTCTACAGAACCAATTACCTAGAGGAATTCATGAAAGATAACAGCAAATATTTAAAATCTATTTCACTGTATTAAATGTAAAGTCTGTACTCACAGAATGATGTCTTACTTTTTATCACTCATGAGAAGCATAGTTTCTGGTACATAATAAGCACTCAGAAAACCTTGTTGAATAAATAGTGAGGTCAGTTTCTCTACCAGCATAAATCATACAATTAACAAATTTTAGCTGCAAAATTTTTTTGTGTTTTTTTTTTTTAATATTTCTTTATTGAGTTCAGAGAGGAAGGAAGAGGGAGAGAAAGATAGAAACATCAGTGATGAGAGAGAATCATTGATCGGCTGCCTCCTGCATGCCCCCTACTGGGGATCGAGCCCGCAACCTGGGCATGTGCCCTTGGCCAGAATCAAATCTGGGACCCTTCAGTCGTCAGGCTAATGTTCTATCAACTGAGCCAAACTGGCTAGGGCTGCAAAATTGTTTTAAAGAGCTGATAGTCGGTTAGCTAACTTGAATATTGCTTTTTAAAATCTACACACCATGTAGAGCTTAACTGAATCATTCATTACTACTTTAAAGATTCTCATTCAACACCAATCCTGGCGATGTTGTGTATGTTTTTAAATACCAAATGGTTAAAGTGGAAACATAATTTCCTTCAGCACTACACAGAGAAACTGGCCTACACTCTGAGTAGTTACTTAAACCAAACAGCCTTCTGTATACATTCTATTTTGTTCAATTATCTGAAATGTATGTCTCCATGAGTAAAACCACCTCTGTAAAAAAATTTGATTATTGAACACACAATAATGCTGAAATTTATATTTTTTAAATGTGTACAATTAAAAAATTAGCTCATGTCAATATTGCATCTCCTAATTCAAAGTTATATACTATAGCAGAACAGGAAGATAACATAGAAATTATAATTTTCATTTCCTCCTACAAGGCCCATCCATGGCCATTTATGTTTTGATCTAATTACCGAACACCCAGACATGACTACCCAGGCTCAGCATGGGGTGAGCCATGGGGAAAAAAAAAAGAGTTCTCTCTAGAAATCATTTATTTACAAATTAACCCTTTTAGACATGAAAGAACATAGAAGCTCATATTTTCTCTGCTCCATCACAGATGTCTCTTTTTTAAAAATATATATATATATATTGTTGAGAGTATTACAGATGTCTCCCATTTTGCCCCCTTTGCCCATCTCCACCTACTTGCTACCCCACCCCTGGCCTTAACCTTGCTATTGTCTGTGCCCATGGACTATGCATATATGCATGAAAATTCTTTAGTTAATCTCTTCCTGGCTCCTCTCCACATTTCCCTCTGAGATCTGTCAGTTTGTTCCATGCTTCCAAGATTCTGGACTTATTTTTTTTTATCAGTTGTTGTTCATTAGATCCCACATATGAGTGAGACAATGAGGTACTTGTCTTTCTCTGAATGGCTTATTTTAGCATAATAATCTTCATGTCCAACCATGCTGTCTCAAAGGGTAAGAGATCCTTCTTTTTTTTACAGCTGCATAGTATTCAATTGTGTAAATATACCATAGCTTTTTTATCCACTCATCTACTGATAGGCACTTGGGCTGTTTGCAGATCTTAGCTATTGTAATTAGCACTGCTATAAACATAGGGGTGCATATATTCTCTCTGATGATATTTCCAGATTCTCAGGATATATTCCCAGAAGTGGGATGGCCAAGTCCTTCTTTTGTATTTCTTCCCATCCCTTCAGTCCCTAGCTCACAAGGCTCAGAAGTATTCTATGTTTAGTTTGTATTTGCCATTCTGAGAAGGCTAACCCTATTTTGTAAAACTACTGTTTGAAATTCTATGCTACTTAGATAGTCCCTTATTCTGTAAAGTCAACTCTGCTATTTTTTAGACAGCCCCTTATTCTGAAAAAATAACTTTGCTTTCTAGCCTGCTTGAATAATGAGGAAGATAAACTTAGCTGTCTGACCTTGTAGGCCAGAGACTAGATACTCCCATGCTCTCATGCCATGCCAGATGTATTTTTCAATTGAATAGAACTGTGTTGTTTTCAAGGCCACAAGCTTCCAGTGAGATAACCACAAAGCAGACATAGGGCTGGCTCTTTAATAAAAAGAAAACTTCTGCTTGTTGTGCTGCTCAGAATTTGAAAGACATTTTTCTCTGAGCCCACCAGTGTATAATAAAGTGGAACTCCAATCTCTCTAAGTGTTGCTTGGTTTTTCTTTGGTCTTTTGCAACAACTAGAGGTCTGATGCATGAAATTTGGTTTTTCTCTGGTCTTTTGCAACAACTAGAGGTCTGATGCATGAAATTCGTGCACTGGGGGGGGGGGTGTCCCTCAGCCCAGCCTGCACCCTCTCCAATCTGGGACCCTGAGAGGGATGTCCGACTGCCCATTTAGGCCCAAATGGGCAGTCAGATATCCCTCTCACAATCCAGGACTGCTGGCTCCCAACCACTCGCCTGCCTGCCTGCCTGATTGCCCCTAACCGCTTCTGCCTGCCAGTCTGATCACCCTCTAAACACTCCCCTGCCAGCCTGATCAAGGCCTAACTGCTCCCATGCCAGCCCGATTACCCCCAACTGCCCTCCCCTGCAGGCCCGGTCCCCCCCAACTGACCTCCCCTGCTTCCGAGAAACACCATCCGAAGGATGTAAAGTTCCAGTATGGTGATAAACTTGTCAGTGTATTCTAAAACAATATGGCCCATATCCAGATGGTGATGCAATATTTGCACCCATGAAAGCAAAAGCAAAAGAATTATTTATGGAACGAATATTTTCCATGAAATTGTTACTGTCAGAATCTTCATTTCTCATTAATCTTTTTAAATATGCTGGGTATTCTGGAAAATGTATATCATTTGGACGGACTTTACCTTTGCCTCAATATCAAGTAAATTTCCCATTGGATGGTTTTTCATCAGAGAAATTTAGTGATAGGCAAAATTGACATCTAACAGTCATTCTACCACAACTATGTTCGAGAATTGCATCCTCTTGTACTCTATTTTCTCTGAGAAGGCAGTTCCTACCAGTATTGGTAGTACTTGTTGATGACTGTTCTTTAGACATATTCTGTCGTAGGTGTCGCCTTCTTTCAACATCAGACACACCTTCATCTTCAGACATTTTCTGTTGATGATGCCGGCTTCTTTCAGCTGCAGAGCTACGTTGTATCAATAGTTGCTCTTTAGACATAGTCCCACCTCCCTGCTGTCACGGTCTGAGATGCTGGTGAATGAGAGTCCTGGCTGTCAGGCTGCTGAGAGCTGTCTGACCAACGGCTGATTCTGGCTGATTCTGTGGGGATGGGACTTCCTCCTTCCTGCTGTCAGAGTCTGGGCCGGTGCCCATGGGGACACAGCATCAAGTCCCCTGCATCGAAAGACCCAGAGTCAAGTCCCTGCCTACTTGCATGTGCCCCCTGGATGCAGCATCCAGCCTCATGGAGGGGCTGAAAGGAGTGGATCCAGCAGTACCACTCACCCACTGCTCCCCGCCCCCCCCACTGGGCTGATAGGACCGGGGACTCCAGCATGTGCCACACTGCCCAGCCCCCAGCGGGGCTGATAGGACCAGGAACTCCAGTGGGGCTGAGGGGACTGGACGCCGCCATCTTGTGGCTATGGGCGCTGCCATCTTTGTGACAAGGTGATGGTTAATTTGCATATTACCCTTTTATTAGATAGGATTCTAGAAAAATGTTCTGGAGCTTTCTTATTAGACACCCATGTTAATGATAGGACAAGTATTTTTAGGACTTTTTGTTGAGTATTAAAAGCCATGAATGCTGTGAACAAATGATAAAGTTTCAGAACTCTGAGACATATCTTAAGTCAGTAGATATTGGAATTCTTGTATTTACCATGAAAATATTGAGAGTAAAAATAATTAAAGGAACCTTCACTGACAATCTTGTTCAAAGATACTAACTGCCCCTCCAAAAATATGTATATACATCTGCCATCATGGCTGATGCCCTGTCTTTGAATTCTACTTTTGCCTATATATTTGTCTCTGAATACCTCAATACAGGGGGAAATGTGAATAATATTTCCCATTTGATCATTTTAGGTTCCTTAAAAAGTGCTTGACACTTAACAGTTAACCAGTAAATATTTGAAGAACAAATTTATTAATTAGATTTAAGATAAAACAAAATTATTATAATTTAAGGGTGAATTTACATATATATATTACTGATGGTTTTAAGTCTAAGTGATAATAAAACTTACTATGATTGTGTGTGTGTGCACACATACATGTACTACATTCTCTTGAACAGTCAATGTGTATAAATAAAAGAGGCCTAATCCATAAAAATTGGATTATTTAAAAGATAATTATCTTAATATATCAGCTTATGAACAATGATATTTGTTTTTATGACATATTTTTATCATAAGTTCTTAATCAATAACTTATCTTCCAATTATAACACTATGTTCATAGAGAAATACAACTAGCTTTACAATAACACACTTGGAGGTATAAACATTGTGAAAAAAAATTGTGGAAACTAGATTAATAGGTTAAGTGTAAAAGCTAAACGTATTTAATTCACTGAAAGTTGTAGTTCATTCTGTTGTGATGAATACAGATCTATACCAAACACAATGCTATTGTGTTGGGACAGCAAAGAAGAATTTACTGGAAAAAAATGATTATTTCATTTCCAAATTCACATTATAATTCTATTTCTAATAAGTATGGAGAGTGGCTACAGTGTTTAGACAGGTTCAAGCCTCGGACTAATGAGAGGGCACAGTCCTCTCATGGCCACGTGCAAGTCCCAGCTTGGAAGGCAGAGCCCTCCCAGCACAATTATAGCCAACAGCTATAGTTGTAAGCTTGAACCTATGGTCCAAACACGTGGTCCCACGTGTCTGAGTGATGTGGGCTTGATAGAGTTCAGGTGCATGTAATTGAGTACGATTGAAACCCACGAGAATGTTGTAAACATCTTGAGCACACCCTTATTTTGCCTCATGGCACCTGGCTATAATATAAAGACACGGCTTGTAGTCCATGGTGCTCTCACTAGCTCCCCATAAAAGAGGACAGCGTCCCACCAAGAACCCAGCTTTCATTCTCTCGTCTGTCTTTTCTCAATCCTTCACTGACCCCACTCAGGCTCACTGAACCTGGCTGAGCTGGCGTGGCATATAAGGCGCCCTAGGGCTGAGTATGCCATGGCCATGCCGGCTCGCCATAAATAAGTAAAATAAGAGGAAACAAATGGTGCCTGATAAAGAGAATGACAGCCTAAACATGAGGGATGCCATTGATGGTGATTCAAGCCACCCAATCACCCAGACTCATATCAGGAATCTGATGCAGAAGGGATGCACATTTTCTTATAACACTGAGATCAATCACACCAAAGCCTTGCAGTAGAAACTCATTATTTTTTTCTGTCCAGTAATGAGATCAGCACCCCAGTCATTATGTGGAATATTTCCCCATCTTATCCTTGGAATTTGATTTAGCCTTGCCATTCATATATAGACCATACCAGGGCCCAATTGATGAATCTAGATGTAGGCATTTTATTCTAATTGGATCTATCACAATATCTTACATTCCTGACAGTAGTACATTTGTTTCCTGCCCAATTGAACAAATTAAAGCCCTTTGCTAGGGTTATTATTATTATTATTATTATTATTTAAATTTGGGACTAGAGACAAAGCACATCCTAGGACAGCCCTGTGATATGCTATCTTTACTTGTGAATGAATAAGACCACTAAAGCAAAGAGAGGCAAAGTGACTTACTGATGGATCACATATCCAGTAGTCAGTGCTAGAGCTGGAATTCAAAAATAGTTTGACTCCAGAATCTGGCACTTAACTACCATATTCTGCTGCCCTGTAGTGCCTTGTTAACCTGATACACATGTAGTCTATATATGCAAAGAACCTTGAAGTTATCCTTTATCTCAGGTTCAAATTATAAAATAGTATACACCTATACAGAATTCACAGGGTAGCAAAACTTTTCAAATTAATTTTCTAATCTCTGAGTGTCTCTACATGCAAAGGTTTAATATTACATTAAAGTTTGTAGCATTACAAGATGCTCTGGAACGAGGCATTTACACAACAGTAAACCTTATACTTGAAGTATGATACTGTCTTAACATCTAGGAATTCTTTTGCTCAGTCTTTCTCATCACTTCCATTCCTCCTATTCCATTCTGCAACTTCAGCCTCAGTTGTCATCCCTCTGCTTTTTCTTTACAGCTGTTCTGTACCCCCGTTAAATATTAAAAGATCACCTATGAGTGAACAGAACTTTTCTCAATTCCCCACTCAACGTGTCTGAGAGAGAATTACACCTTTACCATACCTACACAATGAAACTGCAGCAACATGACAAAATTGATGTGTGTCTTTCTAAGGACTTTTTCCTTGTAATGAATTTTGTTGAAAAGTCTGTACATTTTTACCTCTTACAAGTTTTGATTAGCTTTTCTCAAATTGCCATATGGCTACACAATGCTGGTACAGAGTTTCAGAATTTATTAGGTACCAATCCTGATCTCAGTTTCAGGTAATCAGGAAACACAGCAGTTATAGTTCAGCTATTATGAGGTAGGAAAAAAGCAATGAAAGGTGGTCAGCAATTTTCAGGAATGAAGCTGGGGATGTGAAAGAGATGCATAACACAAACAGTGAACTAAATTTCAGAGGATACCAGTTATAAAATACCATCATTGTCATCCCAGTATGCACACAGTACACCTGCCCCCATCACATCCTCTCCACTTAAAAGAGAAAATTTATTCACACAGTCTGTACCATCAACAATGATATATTTAGCCATTGCTTCTCTGGAGAAATAATGAGATAATAAGCAGTGGGTGGAAATTTTGGCAAGAACTGGTAATTGCAGTATTCATAACAGAAGATGGTTCCCATTGCTTCATGTTTAAGTGAAGCTATACTGGAAGTAGCTTTATTTCCACTCCTGATTCTGCAAAAAAGTTCTGGTTCCTTGTGATAAATTTCGGGCTGTAGGTGCCACAATTTTTTTTTTCATTTCTAAATCCTTTGCTATATCTTACAAAAATATTTGTATAATTACTTGTAGATTTCTCCATTGATCATTAATTCATCATTAATACAAATGGTATTATATTTTAAAGACTTACATTTTCACTAACTAATTTTATCAATTACTTTTGACTGACGGAAAATAAAATTGCATTATGACATACACATCTACGTGATTTAGTTTTCTGACTGCAAGTTACTTTCAGAATATTCATGGAATCTCATTTATTTTTTTCATTTCCTTTCCAATTACCCATAAGTGAACTGTTTTGTAATATCAGAAATCTAGTTAGAATTTGGTCACCGTGAAAAAATACATACTATATATGTATAATATGTATATACACATATCATAGCTAAAGGTGCCAGTAATTTTATGTAATTTTTTCTATCAGTACATTTCTCTTCTTTCTCCCCATCTCATAGCCCAAATAGTAAATAATCTACTATGATCTCTCCAGCCCTCATACAACATTCCAAGCCTTAGTTGTTGGTTCTATGACTCAATCGCAGAGGAAAGAGAGTTTAGCTGCAATGTCAATTGGTAATTTGCCTAGTTTCAGTGCCATACATAAAAACCAGGCATTTTTCTACATCGACTAGCCTACACAGCTGACATGGGATTAAAGCACTCTTCCTTCTAGTTTTATCATTGGAAAATACTCTGTGGGAACAAAGGAAGAGTTCCATATTACGCTGGATTGAATTCCTAGAAGTACCCTCTTAGCACAGGAAGCTAACATTTGCTAAACACTAGCTATGTGCTAGACACTGGGCAACGTTCTTTATAGGCACTTAAGCCTTACTACAACTCTTGAAGAAAGAATAATCATTACCCACGTTTGACATGTGGAAAATTATGTAAATTGTGCAACGTTTCAACAACAGTGCATGGTAAACCTAGTGTAAAAACCATAAAATTTAAAATCATAGAATGTACAGAATTACTAGACTTCTTTTTCTCTAAATTTTTGAACTCAAGTCGTAATGAAATTAATGCCAAGTTGCCTTTGGAATGATGCTATAACGTGTTAAAAAGACTGTTTGTACTTCCTACTTAAGGTAGTAGTAGTTGGAGTGGTGTGATAGATAGTATTGTCTATCTAACCCCAAACCCATTTCCAAATATACATTTCTCACTTGTAAGCTTTCACTATGGGCTACCAAAGCTAGTTTCCCCCCCTTCCCCTCATTTTCCCTTGTACAAAAAAGGAGCCAGGTGACATAATTTCATTCATTGATGTGTATAATTAGAAGTTACAATGGGCCTCTGGAAAAACTTTTGCTTTTTCTGATAAAAATGATACACAAGTAGAACTCCTAGGAGAGAAGCTCAGCAAATTCTGTGTACAAAATGCAATGATAAAACTGCACAAATGTGTCAAAAACAATGTCTGCACCCTGAAAATCAACCAAAGACATACAACAAATGGGAAGCTTTAATTCATGAAAAACTACTGATATTCAGATAAAAAAAACAGTGGGACTCTGTGGTATTTTAGCCTGAGATTGCCCCTCTCCCGCTCTCAGCTCCATCAGCATAGCAGTTGAACCAGAAGGAGCCAAGCTGTGAGAAACCTCTGCTGTCAGAGGGAGATGACTTGATTTGGAGCAAAACACATCCCCAGGAGTGCTGTCAAAATAATATCAATCTTGGTGGCAATGATTCAACAGAGACCAACATCACAGGTAGTCAGAAGTTTTTATACTCGTGTGTCGGGCAATAGACTATTATACTAGCCATAAATTTAATAAATATACCCCCAAAATTAAACAACTATATTGGGTCTTGATATGTATTCATAGATCTTTGTGGGCTAGAAGCTAGAATGTAATACATATATCCAAAGAATGAATCAATCATATTGGGACTTGATAGGCATTCACATATGTACAAGGGTGTATGTGTGCTTAGTAGACATGAAAAAGTTCCATCAATATTTATTTTTTTCTGTGACTGTGAGACCTAATACAGAGAAGAGACATGAGCGGGCCTAGCAAGAAGTAAAAGATAGGGCATACTTGTAAACTGCCTGCACTTGGAATAAATTCCATAATCCACACGCAAATCCACTGGCAAAGGAAGGAAAATGCATTTAGCTCAAAGTGTTTAAGCACAATTTTAGTCAATCACTGTCTGACCACTGAGCTATGTTGATTTGTCTCTAAGGTGTCAGGCTTGAAATAAAAACCTGAACAGACATCAATGGCCTCACACTGAGAAAGAGAAATACCACAGAATTGGTCCTTGCAAATCACTAAACAAACAAAACAAAAAACAAAAATAACAATCATGCCTGGGAAGAGGGGGAATCAGAATCTAGATTTGCTACAAAATAGTTTCAAAGTTTGCAGCTAAAAATGAAAAACATGGAGAGTCAGGAAAGTATGATACATGCATAGGGGGAAAATAGCAGTCAATAAAAATTGTCTCTAAGGGATACCTGGATGTTGAATTTAGAAGCCTCCAAAGCAGCTATTATAAACATTTTCAAAGAATTAACGAAAACCATACAGACAATAACACATCGATAGTGACTATCAATAGACATACAGAAATTATAAGAACCAATTGGTAAGTCTTCAGTTGAAAACATAATAATGAATTAAAAAACTACTAGGGATGTTTGAGAGTATTGGTGAGGTGACAGAAGCATCAACAAACTTGAAAACAGAACAGAAATTATTTAATCTTAAAAATAAAAGGTAATAGGAGGAAAAACCAGAGCCTCAAATACCTGTACACTACCATCAAATACCTGTGCAAAAATGAGAGGCATAGAAGGAAAAGAAAAACAAAAGGGCCAGAAAGAATATTTGAAAAAACAATGTCCCAAAACTTCATGTTTATTGAAAATTATTATATTATATATCCAAACATTCACCAAACTCCAGGTTGGATAACTTCTAAAAAGATACATACCTACACACCCGAAATCTAACTATTCAAAGGCAAAAACAGAGAAAATCTTGGCTCATAAGGAAGTTCCATTTTTATTTGCTTGAGTAATTCCATACTGCCTTCCACAATGGCTGCCCCAATCTGCATTCCCACCAAGAGTGCACAAGGGTCTCCTTTTGTCCACATCCCCACCAACACTTGTTGCTGATTTATTGATGTTAGCCATTCCAGCAGGTGTGAGGTAACATACCACCATGGCACTTCTGGGAATTTATCCAAAGAAACTGAAAACACTCAGAATATATGGACCTCTATGTTAATTGCAGAGTTATTTTCAATAGATAAGGAGGCAGCCCAGATGCCCATTAGTAGATGGGTGGATAAAACAGCTATGATACATTTACACAATGTAGTATGGCTCAGTGGTAAAAAGGAAGAAAATTTTACTCTTTGGGACAGCATGGATGAAACTGAGAACATTATGCTGGGTGAAATAGGCCATTTGGAGAAGGACAGGTACCATACGAGTTCACTCATGTGTGGAATTTAACAAATAAACTGAACTAACAAGCAAAACGGAGACAGACTCATAAATAGAGAGCAGGCAGACAGCTCTGGTTGGGGCGGGGAGTGGGGCAGGATTGAACAAAAGAAAAAAGAGAAAGAACTCATGGACACTGACAACAGTGTGGTGACTGGGGGGTATAGCAGGGAGGATAAATGGTGATGAAAAAAAAATAAAGAAAATAAATAATAACTAAAATAATGCTCTGTGTTTAGCACAGAATCTAAAACAAGGATGCACTCAGTAAATATTTGATGAATGAAAAAAAAAATAGAGAAAATCTTGAAAGCAGCAAGAGGAAAATGACTGATCACATAGAGAAGAACCGCAATGAAATAAACAGCAGCTAACATCTTATTTAAAAAAATGGAGACCAGCAGGTACTGAGATGACATATTCAATGAGCAAAAGAATAAAACCACACACACACAACTATCACCTAATTATTCCATATCCTGCAAGATTATTCTTTGATAAATCAAAGTGAAATAAAGTGATTCACAGATATCCAAAAATGCATTAAGCAAAAACAATTTAAGAGAGAAATAGACTATTTAATTAGCAATATTTTAGAGACCTCAATACTCACTCTCATTAACTGATAGAACAGCTAGAGAGAAAATTATCAAAGATATAATAGAACAACATTACCAACCATTGAACCTAACTGATATCTAACACTTCACCCAACAATAAAATCCTCATATTTTCAAGTACATATAAACATTTCCTAAGGTAAACAATATGTCAGGCTATAAACAAGTCAAAATAAATATAAAACTATTGAAATCATTTGTTATAGTGGAAGTATATACTTTTTAAATATATTCGATATTGATAGCAGAAAGAAATGGGGAAATTCCACAGATATTAAGAAACTAAATAAGACACAAAGAACATATGGACCAATGGGAAAAAATGAGAAGGGACATTTGAAAGATTTAAAACTGAATGAATATTAAAACACACTACATAATGTATGATATACAAATAAAATAGAGCCTAAGAAAACTTGATATCTTTAACTGCCAATAAAGGAAGAATAGATTTAAATCAATAAACTGCTACTAAACAACAGTTTCTAAGTGCCTCAAAAACTTAAGCATACAATTAACATATGACCCAGCAATTCCACTTCTAGTTATATACCTAAGAGAACTGAAAATTTTATGTTCTCATAAAGAAAAACTCAGGCCAAATGGCTAGGCCAAGGAATTCTATCAAATATTTAAAGAAGAAATAATACCAACCCTTTATAAGCTCTTTCAGAAAAATACAGAAGGCAACACTTTCCAACTCATTCTATGAATTCAGTATTATCCAGACACCAAAAGCCAGCCACAGAATTCTTAGGAAAACTGGAGATCAATATACTTCATGAATATGGACAACAAAATATATTCTCAATAATCTATAGAAACATATAAATTCAGCAACATATAAAAGTATTATATACAATGGCCAAGTGAGATTTATCTCTAGGATGAAAAATTGGTTTAACACTTAAAAATCAATTAATTTCATTTACTATATTAATAAAATAAAATTACAATCTTCTCAATAGATGGGAAAAACACTTTGAATAACATATAACATTCATTCATAATTTAAATTTTCAAAGTAGAAATGAAAGAATATTTTCAAAGTAAAAATGAAAGACTATATATCATATTTATGGTGGAAGTAGAAATGGGGCATGCATAAGTAACCAAAAGGAACTTAAAAATATATAAAATAAACAATACTGAAACCAGACAAAAACACAGAGGGCAAGAAAGCCAAAATTAAGTATTTTTGAGTAAAGATTATTGTCTCAAAAATCTTTTATCCTGATGGGTCCTTTTTTATGTGTACCTCCAGTTTCTAGCTTTACTAATATTTTCCATTAGTAATAATGAAGTGTGTTTATATATAAAAATGATTTTATTGATAACTTGCATTAGGCCATATGCTTTATATTAGTTTTTGCTTATTCATAATAATATATTTTTTACTGAATATTCTACAATCTATTGCTGCTTCTATTAAAAATCAAGAGAAATAATGGTAAAATATTTGGCCAAGATAACTGTGCAAAGTATGGCTATAAAACCAAAGCCCTCCAATTATTATGTGTGGAAAATAGCTCTCTAACTTAACTATTACCAAAGAACTAAATTCAATCTGCCATCCTAAGTACAGAGAACTCTGGTTTTGAGTCAAGATGTTTTTAACAGCTATATTATACAGCTATACATAGATGCACCTGAAATATAATTGCAAATACTTAACATTATGACCAATGCAAAAACTGATTTTATTATCCCTAAAATTATGTTTAGATAAATGAAAAAAAGGTTTAAATACTCATTGCTATATTAAATGTCAGAAACATGAAATTTATTGAGGTGATATTAAAATAGGTGATTTTTAAATAGGTTAAATAAAGTGATTAGCGTATGAAAATGCACTCTAAAATTTCTCAAGTAGCTATTCAAAGTACAAATCAGGACTTTAAAACACCATATTTTAAAATGCAATGATGTTTACTACATAATGACTATATATCAGCTTTTATATTAATTGTGCACAGTGGTATATCATATTAATTTTATTGTGTTATTATTTGCATGAAGAGATTACTAATAGTTATTAAGGGAAACATAACTTGTAATTTTTTTACTTACATGTTTAAAAAAGTTTGCCCTTAATGTTTTATTAATGTAAGATTTTGCAATTAATTCCCAAAGCAAAAAGTAAGTAAATTAAAGTAAGAAAGCTCTGAAAAAAAAAATTTAAACCCAAATTCACTTGTAATGGATTTTTCTCTGAATGTGTGATTTGAAATTCAGCAAACAAAATTTTAAATGCCTAATTATGTGTCCTTTTATGAAGTTGTTCTCATTATAATAAAAGCAGCTTTATACTTTTCCTTTTCCCAGAATTTTTCACCTGACATAAAAATAAATGCCACAGTTTAAAAAACCAGACTATTTAGTGTAGGACTCCTGAAACAAGCCCTATAAATCAATGAAAAATAGTGATGAATCATCATTACTGTGCAAGACTGTGAATGCCCTTACATCCATTTCTTAATTTAGCTCCAGGGCCCATCAACAAATCCTAGTTCCTTCATTACACTCTTTGATTCAATAGCAGGAAGCAGTATTTCTCACTCCTTCTCTTTTAGAACTGCATCTGTTGCTTCTTCAAGGCATTTATCATTTGTGTGCTCTACAGTGGGTTCCTTCTAAAGTTTAAAATTCTACTCTGATACTTCCTACAATACCTAGCAAAGTATTTTGAGCACATGATCAAAAATATCTTTTGGACTCAAATTAGTAATCTGATACATTCTGCCATCAAACCCTGTGTTCTTAAATAATCTGACAAATTCTTGCGGCTTTTCTCTTGACCCCTGATCTCAAAGGGAGATGGAATCCCAGATTCATTGTACATCCCATTATTAAGACACCGTCCTGTTTACTTACTAACACAGACTATGCATTATTTGAAAGTGCTAACTTTAAGTGGATGTTTCATTGTTTAGCCCTGACAGAAGATAAAAATGAATGGTTTCACTGTATAAGGTCACAGAGCCAATAAAATCCTAATCAAAATCCAAACCCTTTTTTGTCATGTAAAACTTGTCAATTTTTTTAAATACAAATTCAAAACGTCAAGAAGAGACAGGGCATTTTTTTGTTGTTGTTGTTAATCCTCATCCCAAGATTTTTCCCATTGATTTTTAGAGAGAGTGGAAGGGAAGGGTGGGGGAAGAAAGAGATAAATAAACATCATGTGAGAGAGACACATGGATTGGTTTTCTCCTAATAGAGGTACCTGTCCTTGATTGGAATTGAACCCAGGACCCTTCAGTCCATGGGCCAACGCTTTATCCATTGAGCCAAACCAGGTGGGAGAGACAAGTCATTCTTGAAGAACAAGGTGAGAAACTTATAAAGTTCCAGTAATTAAGACAGTGTGATATTGGTGAAAGGATTGAATGAAAAGAATAGAAAGATTGACAGCTGTAAGGTTCATAGATAGAGGCTTGTTTTATTGCAAAGTTGTGTGATCGAATTCATTAATAATCACTAAAATCTGCCTCTCTGAAGAAAAGTAATATGTACACAAAATTGAACTGTTGACCGTGTACTAGCTTTGGCCAATAAATTATGAGAAATTAGTATAATTTCAGGGCAAAGGTTTACTACACCTCTATGCATGCTTCCCTCCTTCTCTCCTGTGCCACAAAGACCTGCAATGTTCTAGATCAGCCGTGGGCAAACTACGGCCCGCAGGCCGGATCCGGCCCATTCGGCTGTTCTATCCGGCCCGCGGAGCCGAAAGAGTGGAGGGTTCTCTTGCTCTCCCCTCCGCTCCTTCACCAGCAGCAGTGTTAACATGGCAACTTCGGGAAACATGGCCGCAGCTCCTTCTTCTGAGTGGGTGGATTTATATCCGCCCATTCAGTAGAAGGAACAACCTCTCAATCTTCCAGAGGCTCCTTGTAATGCCCACGGATGCGTCTCCCGACATCACCCTAGGAATGCGTAGACTTGTTATCGTGGTGATGTAGGGAGACACGCCCCTGGAGAGCACAGTATCAGAGCCTTTCTGAGGTAAGATTAAGAGCTCTACTCAAACACAATTTTTTCCTGTTCCCACATTCTGTGCATTACAATGACTTGTTAATAAAACAACAAAGACTTTCAGCTTTTAGGGCTTGTATCCACTGCAGTTTTTTTTTTCCCACTGCGGACACGCGCAGCAGGGAAAAAGACACACAGAGGACATGTCACACTAGCCATGCTGCGGCTGCATTTTTTTGCTGATACGGATGCGGTATCAGTAACGCTACTGTGGCCACTAACCACACGTGTTAGGGGCAAAACAAATGCATTTTGCACTGCGTTTGCTTCTCCCCCTTGCGCCTGTAAAAATGCGTGCTACAGGGCATTTGTGTTAACATGCATCACTGCACATTAGCATCAACACAAACATGATGGAAACCTGTGTACCCTGCATTAACCCTAGCTGCGCTGCATTGCAGTACTGCACCACACTGCAACGGCAGCACGGCTAGTGTGAACGAACCCTAATTCAGTGGGTTGAACAAAAAGATTGTATAGAAATGTGATGAACTAAAGATTTTATTACAAAATCGCTTAATTTCAGGGTTTCAGAAGTAATTGGACAAATGAAAAACTGAAAATCAAATGTTCTTATCTAATACTTGGATGAAACCCTTTCCTGGTAATGACAGCCTGAAGTCTTGTACTTATGGACATCACCAGATGCTGGATTTTCTCCTTTGTAATGCTCTTCCAGGCTGTCACAGTAGGGGTATATATATAAATATCCTGCCATTTCCAGCTTTTAATAAGAAAAACCGTTGCAATGGGCATTTAAAAGTGGCATTTGGTTGTTTTTATAGAGTCCAGTGGATGCAATCTGACATTGATAATGGGCTCTTTCACACTATGTGCACTGTGGCTGTTTTTTGCCAGTAATGGAAGTGCTAGTGGTAACTACTGGTTACCCATGTTTTGCACTACCCTAGCACCTCCCATACAAGTGTGTCTGGAAGACACAGCAATGTGCAGCTATGTGTGTTACCATAAACAAAGGGCCTGTGTGAAAGATACACAGGTTTCCTATGGAGGAAAGGGGTTGTTCTCTATGGTCAGGGTGTGCCTCTGTCCCATGTCTCAACTTTTTCAGATGATTTTGTTATATATATATTATTATAAGACCAAAAATGTTATAGTAGAGCAAATTTAATCACTTGTTTTTATACTTTACTGTCTTATTTTAGTAAAGAATTTAATAAGAGAACGGTACTGTTGGTTTTAGCCCAATATTAAACATGAGTGGACCAAAGAAAAGGAAAGTGGACAGTGAATGCCAAGTGTTTAAGAGGGAGTGGACAACAAAATATTTTTTCACTGAAGTCCGATCAATGCCGGTATGTCTGATATGCCAGGAAACACTTGCCATCTTCAAAGAGTACAATCTCAGCCGTCACTTTCCCACAAAGCATGGCAACTATGCTAGCAAGCAGTCACCTCAAGAATGGGAGGCTACTGCACAGAGGTTGATGGCTAAATTACAGGCTCAGCAAAATGTCTTTTACAGATAAACTGCAATTCAAGAGATAACTACCAAAGTAAGTTTTATGCTATCATTCAAATTAGCAAAAGCTAGCAAACCTCTCTCTGAAGGCGAGTTTTAGAAAGAATGTATGATAGAGACAGCAGGTCTCTTGTGTCCAGAGAGCAAAGGCAAGTTTGAAAAACTCAGCTTATCGTGCAGGACAGTGACTCGTTGAGTGGAACTGATTGATGAAGATTTGGCCAGCAAGTTAAATAGTAAGGCAGAGTTCTTTACATTTTATTCACTAGCATTGGATGAAAGTAATGACATAAAGGACACTGCTCAGCTCTTAATTTTTATCCAAGGGATTAGTGACAATTTTGAAATTACAGAGGAGTTTTTAGCCATGGAGCCACTGAAAGGAAAAACACAGGGAGAGGACTTGTATGACCGGGTGTCTACTGTCATCGAGAAAATGAAGCTACCATGGAGTAAACTTGCTAATGTCACGACAGATGGATCTCCAAATTTAACTGGAAAAAATGTTGGACTGCTAAAAAGAATTCAGGATAAAGTGAAAGAGGAGAACCCTAACCAAGATGTTATTTTTCTTCACTGTATTATTCACCAGGAATCATTGTGCAAGTCTATATTACAACTTAATCATGTTGTTAATCCAGTCGTAAAGCTTGTTAATTTCATTCGAGCAAAGGGACTTCAGCACCGTCAGTTTATTAAGTTTCTGGAGGAAACTGATGCGGATCACCACGACTTACTTTACCACTCTCGTGTCCGCTGGTTGAGTTTGGGCAAAGTTTTCCAACGAGGGTGGGAGCTCAAAGAAGAGATTGGTGTATTTTTGAAATTAAAGGGGAAGTCTGACGAATTTACTGAGCTGAGTGACAAGAATTGGCTGTGTGACTTTGCATTTGCTGTAGATATATTTTCACATTTGAATGAACTAAATGTGAAGCTACAGGGAAAAGATCAGTATGTACATGACATGTACACTAATGTGAAAGCCTTTAAATCAAAGCTGATTTTCTTTTCCAGACAAATTTCAGACAAAGTCTTCACTCATTTTGCCACACTAGCCACACAGAAGGAGACCATCCCAAACGTGAAGAAATACAGCAAATCACTGGATGACCTGCATGCAGAATTCTGTCGTCGGTTTTCTGATGTTGAAAAAATTGACCAGTCACTTCAACTGGTGGCCTGTCCTTTGTCACAAAACCCTGAAACAGCACCAGAAGAGGTGCAACTGGAACTCATCGATCTTCAGTCTGACTTTGTCCTAAAGGAGAAATTCAGCTCTCTGGAACTAAGAGACTTTTATGCTTAACTTAATGAAGCCACTTTTCCAAACATCCAGAGGATGGCACAGAAGATACTGGTGCTGTTTGGGTCAACCTATGTTTGTGAGCAGACATTTAGTATCATGAACATCAACAAAGCCCCTCACAGATCCAGCTTAACTGACGAACACCTCAGATCTATCCTGAGAATAGCCACAACAAAACTAACTCCAGACTTTGATGCATTAGCTAAAAAAGGAGACCAACAACACTGTTCCCACTGAAGTTGATGTTTTGAAGACCAAAAACCTTTCAACCCAGTCTACATTGCCATCTACATCTATGTCCCGGGCATAATTTGGAAGTTGCACTAAAGAAAATGTTTAATTTACTGTTTACACATTTTGTTCTTTTCTATTTGTTTTAGTTTTAAATTATTTTATTATATTTAAGTTTAATTTGAAAGGCTTTTGTACCTTTCCTTTGTTAGGCAATTTTATTTTGCCTTTGCCATCTTCAATATAAGGTATGTTATTGTGCTATGATTCCTCCATTTTTTGAAGTTTCAAATTATAATAATTAGTGTTTACATTCTTCTTGTTAAAATGTTTGAAATGAATAAAACTATTGAAATAAAAAAAAAAGACCGTACCCTTTTATGTAATGATGTTTACTTTGAATTTATATTAGTTCACACAAACACTCCATCCATGCTTTTGTTCCGGCCCTCCAGTCCAGTTTAAGAACCCATTGTGGCCTTCGAATCAAAAAGTTTGCCCACCCCTATTCTAGATAGAGAAGGTAGCGTGAAGCCAGAGCCCAGCCATGCAGACAAGCAATGTAATGAGAAATGAACTTCGTGGTTGAAAGCAGCTAAGACTTGAGGATTATTTATTGCTATAGCAAAACTGGCCTTTCCATATGATAAGAGTTTGCACTATAGAAAAATTATCCATACTCTTTTCCATTAATAGTGCGGGGATAAAAGTAGCTCCACATGGAAAAGGAGTTTTTGAAACTTTCCCCTACCCCACATCATAGGCAAAAGTTAATTCTAGTGAGTTACAAGTCCAGGAAAACAAAATGCTTTTGGCAGATAATGCACAAGTACATATTTATGATGCTAGGATAGTGAAAGGTTTTCTAAACAAAACAACATTATCCATAAGACAAAACACTAATTAATTGAACTACATAAAAATAAAATGTCTCATCAAAATATACCATTTAATGCCTTAATGTGGAACAAAAGAATATTTGCAACATATATAATTGACAAAGGGCTTATAGACAGAATACCACACAATTTTGTTTTAAATGGAAAAATCCTTAAACAGCCACTTAACCAAGAACTTATCCAAGTGTTAGCAAACATTGTAAAAAGGAGCTAAATCCACTACCAATTTGTAAAAGAAAAATTATAACATCATTACAGACCCACCAAAGCAGCTAAAATGAAAACAACAGACAATATTAAGTGTGAACAGAGAAGTGAAGCAACTAAAAACTCTCACACACCTTAATAAGGTTATAAATAGCATAAGCAATTTGAAAAGATTTGGCATTATGGGCAAAAGTTAAAGGTACTCATAGTCTATCACCCAGATGTACACTCAGAAGAAAATGCACCTTGCCTGGTCTCGGAGCCATTCAAGAGGCATCTCAAGAAATCAGCAAACACCCTCCAGCTATTGGCTCCTCCATTATATGCTTCAGCTGCAGAGAGCTTTAAAGCCCCACCCATTTGGGCCTTCAGCATGCTCCTGACCCACCTTCCAGGTTGCCAAGACCTTCTCACAACTGTATCTCAGTATAACTTTTATCTGTGTCAAAGTCTGCTACAACTTTTTTTGTCTTTTATAGTTGTTAGTCCCTAAAAAGTACTGCATACCCCAAATTCAATTTCATCATGTGCTTCTGAAAAAAATCAACCTATAACAGCTGGTGTTAGAAGTGGTCTGAGAATGTATCTGACAAATTAGGATTTGAGGCTATTTCATTCACTGCCCAGCTGGCAATGAAAACTCCATCAAGAGTAGTAGGTGGTACACAGACAGCCCCTGGTGCACAGGTGTTGATCACACTGTAAAAAATTTCATTGGCAGTGAATGCAGAGGGAGTGCTGGTGACAACGAATTCACCTGTATCAGTCTTTGAAGGTGTTTGGAGAAAACAGTAGCCATTAGGTATTGAGTAACTATTGCTAAGCACCATTAATGCTCTACAAAAATATAACACATAGCTATGGCAATGGACTGGCAATTTAAAGCCAGTTGTGAAACCCAAAGGGCCTCTTGGGTTGCATACAAAGAAGCCCTCATCAACTCTCTTGACAGGGGTTGGAGAAAATGGAGGATCAAACCCAGGCATTCACAGAGTAGCTGCATTTTGAAGAGAGTTAAATGCCCACTGAAGTCAGTTATGGCCTAAGGACCTCTCCTAGCTCCCAGCCATTTGGAAGATCCTGACGATCAGCTAAAGAAGGAGCTAAAAAAGGAGGAAAATCTATAAACTTGGATGATGTTATGGGCTGAATTATGCCCCTATCCCCCCGCCAAAAAAAAAAAAAAAACTTGTATGTTCAAGTAGTAACTCCCAGTAACTCAGAAAGTGACTGTATTTTAATGTAGAGTCTTTAAAGAAGTAATTATGTTAATCCAATATGACTGGTGTCCTCGGAAAATGAGATTAAGACACACAATAGATAGATAGAAGATAGAAGACGGCCATGTACAAGCCAAGGAGAGAAGCCTCAGAAAAAAACAAACCCTGGTGATTCTTTGATATCAGACTTCTAGCCTCCAGAATTGTGAGAAAATAAATTTCTGTTCCTTGAGTCACTCAGTTTGTGATGCTTTGTTATGATAGTCCTAGGAAAGTAACACATATTTTGTTACCAAGAAGTATTCCCTAGGCCTGGCTGGCAATCAGGGCTTATCAGGGATTTCCTTCCCCCGGCTGCTGGCAGCTGGCCCCGCCTGCACCACTTCCACTGCTTGCCATCTGTGAAGCTCTACCTCCCCTTTCCCGGCCACCAGTCCCATCCCTCTGAGGGCTACAGGTGTGGGGTGTGATTGCTTGGCTGGCCTGGACCTCCCTCTATGGGGCAATCAATAGTGGGGCCCCTAGATGAATTGCCCCACAGAGGGAGGCCATGCCACCTGGCTGGGGCTCTGGGATCGATTGCCGTGTGGAGGGTGGCTTGGGCCTCCCTCTGCAGGGTGATCATGGGGCGATGGCATGGCTCCCCAACCAATCGCATTGCACCCGTCTTGGCTGGCCTGGCGCCAGTGCCTGTCAGAGCGTGATTGTCAGGACAGTCATTCTGCTCTTTGGTCATTCAGTCAATTTGCATATTATGCTTTTATTGTTATAAATTATTCTCTGAGTCCCCAAAAGACATAGTCTTGAGGCAGAAAATACACCCACCATGAGCTCACAATTGTGAAACAAGTTTCCAAATATTCAAATGTTTTAAAGCAAATGCATACATATGCATACACATAAACACACACAAAGAGCAAGTATATCCTATATAATAAAAGGCTAATATGCAAATTGTCCCTTCCTGGGAGTTCAACCAGGAGACTGGGAGATCGATTGCTCACTATGATGTGCATTGACCACCAGGGGGTGGTGCGGAACATGGCGGGGTGCTAAGGAGCAAGGGAAGGAGGAGGCAGGGAGACTGGAAAGCAGGGAACCTGATCGGCCCTGATTGGCGGCCAGGCCTAGGGATCCTACCTGAGCATGAATTTTATGCACTGGGCTTCCAGTATCCACATAATATTAATGAATGCCATTGAAAGGAGTTTTAGGGACAAAATAGGCAGGTTTAGGGAGTCTTAGAAATCAGGAGGGTCCATGGGAGAGGAATATATAGATGGAGACTTGAAGATGCCAGGGTGCTTATCTTACTTGTACAGAGGATAAAGAAATGCCACAGGAAGAGAGGGTCCAGGCAGATGGAAACATTTCTGACCTGCACAATTAAAACAGCCGTAAACCAAGGACAGTCAGGGCTATCTCTGGCCTGAGCAGCTGGGAGATCAAAGGCCAACTCCAACCAGCAAGATAAGGGGGAAAGACAGAGGGGTTACCAGGTGGACTTTGAGCTTTGAAACTAATTCTATGCAGCAGAATGACAAATTAGGAAAACATGGGCATCCTAAATTAAGAAAAGGACCAATAAGAAAAGGTCAGATTCAAACAAAGAACTGCAGCATATATAAACCAGAGACAAAGGGACAGGAGGTGGGATTTTTTTTTTAATTTTCCCATTAGAGAGAGCAGGCTTTTCCCATTGGGGGGCCTCTCCCCATGGGGTCCACTTTGGAGACGCCCTTTCCTAGATGGAGTTTGTATCTGCTTCCAATAAACTTCTACATTTTTTATTAACAAAGCCTTTTTGACCACAAGTTTATTCTTCAAACTTCGTGAGGACAAGAACCCACGGGAAGAAAAGTCTGCACCCTGAACCTTGCCTTTCACCATGAGAATAACGCATGGCTGTGCTGAAATGTCTATGTTCAAAAAGCTATTTCTCATTTTCTAATTTCTTTGCCTTATATAATTATCCTTTCTTGCAAAATAAATGCAAGTTGGAAAGATTCTATTAATTTAAAGAACCTCCACTTGCAATACCACTAAGATAATTAGAAATGGTAACCCGAAGGAATAATTTGTAACAAACCACCCTTCTCATTTTAATATTACCATTTCCCAAATAGTTCCTACCAAAAAAGTCAAAATTTTTATTCAAATGGAAATAATTATTTTAAATAGAAATAGAAAAAAAATGCTGAACTCTTCAGAAAATGTCTGATTGCCTATGAACCTTGGAGGCAGCCATCTATACATTAGCATAGATAATAATTGCCTGCTTTGATGCTATGTACGAATTTGACATTCCTGCTACCTGTTTCCATGAGTAAGTATAAAATATTTACCACTTCTGGCATCTGACCAACTAATTACCTTCAAAATCCAACCAGAGTCTGCATAAAATAGAAAATTAAAACTTTTAAAAGAGTTTCTTCACATTCTTTAACTTTATATTCTCTTTTAATTCTAAGTAGGCCTTGGGGCTAAAAGTCTCAAGGTGCTGAAAAAGTCATTTGGAGATCCTAGAAAAATAACTAAGGTCATGCCAGCGGTTCTTAAACACACTTTATGTGTTTAATTGAAAATCACATTTTCTTTGCCTTCTTTCAGCATAAATCGTACTTAACACTCTGAACATTAGCCCTCAGAATAAAGAAATGAATAATATATAAGTTGCTCTTTATTATGATTTTGAAGCCTGATTTAAAATTAATTTTCCAGACTATTATGGAATACCAAATGTCGTATTCACTAGTACCTGTAAGCTGCTTCTCAATTGCAATGTGCTGTTTGCCACAGCCATCTGTTTATATTCGCTCTCTTCCAACTTGAATGAGTATTGATGGAACCTCTTTCTAAAGAAAAAGAATTAGGGATTTGAAGTTCTCCATGTTTTTCAGAAAGTTCATATAAAATTTACACCGTGTAGCTAGGAATTATAGGAACTCACATCAAGTCATTTGTGATATGGTTGGGTATGCCAGAAAAGTGTGTTACTGCATTTAAGCAATAGGTCTTATTGCACGAATGCTCATAAAGTATTTAATAGGAAGTCTATAGGGATTATGGAAACAAATGCAATGAATAGTCTATGGGATGTAACCTATTCTAAAAAATAAATAAATAACACTTAGAAAAAGAACTTTCATACAAATGATGCCAAATGCCCAAACTCAAATCTTCAGCACATTGTTTTTATACTTATCAAGCAAGAAGGACTTCTCAGTGTTCAAAATATGCATTTCTTGACTGCTGGGTGCAACAGTGACTCTGACAGCTTTATAAGTAGTATTTGACAGTTTCCAACTTGTAAAGGCATGTTAATCCAAACAGACTAAGTTCATACAGTGAAAAACATTTTGTGTATCTACTCTACATGGAGCACTATACTAATTTGGGAAACTGAAGAAGGAAAGAAAGAAAAACCACAAAGAAAATAATTGATAAAGTGCTTATTCTCAAATGTACTTTATATCCAGTAGGAAGGATAGCTAGGCTAACATACTGTCAGGAGAAAGAAGATAGAATATCAGAAAATCTGGTAACAAATAATATAAACAATACAAGAAGCCTTCATCTCCACCAATGTCAAAAGCAATGTGCTTTGTGTAGAAACTTTCCTTTTGAAAAAGAAATTAGGTAATCTAAAGAGAATAACCCATGAATATGTCATCACAGTATTTCTATATTTCCTAAGAAGATTAAAAAGATGGCTTTGGCAAAGTCTACTATGTGAAATAGCAGGCATGGAACTATTTCTCCCTCCTTGCTGTGAAAGTGTAAATAGTGCCTGGTTCCCTGCCCAGATCTATTGCCCAATGCTTGGAATAAATTCCAGGAGTGAATATGATCTGTCTTGTGACATCTTAGCCCAACTGAACACCGTGGTTGATATAGTTCACCAGGCCGGCTCCATAGGCATCCTTTCTTCTTCATCATTTCATGGGTGTCATACTAAAGCTGTTATTCTCAATTCATTTCCAGGTAATGGAAACTCATTCTTTAAAATAAGGCTGTCTGAGGACATGAGTTCTCTTGCTGGAGGTGCCAAACAAATAAACTGTATTTCTAGAGACATTACTCAATTCGACTAATTTCAGCCTGTAGCTTTTTATTATCTATACAACTTATGTTTTATCATGTCTGTAATATCACTGAGTAAGACTGCATCTTACCTCTGACAGCCACCTCTGTCACATTTCCAATTGGCATGAGCTGCCAAAACTGAATCACAATCTTGAACAATCAATGGCATGCTCAAATACATTCTGACTGGCTGAATGGCAACTGAATTGATTCTGTTCTATATATTCTACCACATTAAGCCTTTACTTTGATACAAGTCAAGGGACAACTTTAATTGCTAAATCCCACAAAAAAAGTATTATTGGGGCAATGCAAGATTGGCAAAAGGCAGAGTTTCTGCCCTGGTAGATCTGGAAAGCAAAAACAAAGTAAAAAGATTGATAGGTAAGGACAAATACATACCTCATTTCTTTTGTTGTTGTTGTTAATCCTCACCTGAGGATATTTTTTCCATTGATATTTTTAGAGAGAGGGGGCAGGAGACAGAGAGTGAAACATTGATGTGAGAGGAACACATGCATTGGTTGCCTCCTGCATGTACCCTGACCTGGGGCCAGGGATGGAGCCTGCAACCTAGGTATGTGCCTTTGATTGAAATTGAACCCACAACCCTTCAGTCCACAGGTTGACACTCTAACGACTGAGCTAAACCAGCTAGGACACATATCTCATTTCTTAGGAGAGAGTATACTGTTTCATTAATTGGCTATTCCCTCAGATATATGCCAAAGGAAAAAAAAAGTGTCACACATACACACACATATATATTTCAAGTTATTTCTCCATTACTGAAAAGAGATTACTCTAAAAGGTATCCAAGAGAGCAAAAAAGGAGATACTAATGTCCTTTTTTCCTTTCCCAGACCATCAAGTAAGCCAAAATAAAGAGCTTGATACAGCAGACAGGCTTTTAGCTGAATGTGTCAGCATGAAATACAAGCACTGCAGCAAAGGAGAATGGATTATATGTTTTCAAACCAATGCACATTTATATAACCTACCCTGTGGTGACCATGTGGCGAGACACATCAGGTGGGGATAATCAAGCAAGCTTTACCAGTAAACACTTCCATGTAGATTTTTTTTTTTTTCAGTAGAAACCACATTTCCAAGGATAACTTTTATTCAACTCCACAAACTCCTGTTTTTAATAGCTTATTTAAAGCATTTTTAAACAATTCATTACAGACTGTGAAAGGCTCTGCACAGCATTTTGAAGTGGGCTTTGCACTAGTGTGATAAGAGATATCTTTTAAAGAAGAAACGAAGAAAGGCCAGCAGAGCATATGGTGCTTACCATTCAGACATTTCTGGCTTTTTCTACTAAAACTCACCCGAGAACACTGAAGTTTTTAAGAAACAAATGAAAATACTTCCATACCTACAGGGATGCTCTTGTTTCTCCCATATTTTAATTAACTTTGAAAACTATATTATCACATCTTTTAGAAGCAACCTTAAGAGTTGGATAGGAAGGGAACTGGTGATGATTGTGAAACTGCTGTTGTGTTCAATGCCAGGCCTTCTGCATGTGCTATCCCATTAGAGTCTTTCAATAACCCTTTAAGGTAAGTCCTATTATATCACCTTACAAATGAAGATGCTGGAAACATTCGCAATATCTCACAGCCTTGACAAGTCGCAGGATATGTATGCAGACCCCTAATTCATGTATTCTAAACCACATGCTAAGCAAAATGTGCCAGAAAAACTATAGTAAACAGAACCAACATGCCCCTGCTTTCTTGGAATTAATACACTGTCAGAACCACCAACAGCATGATCCTTGGTGTCTTTTCTAAGGAACCTTCCTACCTGGTAAGTACCCTAGGGCCTCCAATAAAGCCCCAGTGCTATCCTAGGACATGAGTACTAGGGTACTTCTAAGAGGCCATACCCAGAGAAAGGACTAGAAGAATTTCTATACCCAGGGCCATGACAGTAGCCCCCCCCCCACCCCCCAATGTCTTTACTCTCTGATTACCCTTGAGGGTGATGTTCAACTTTTGTGGGGGTAGAATAATTAGGAAATGGGTAAAAAGAGTGGATCAGAAGACAAAAACCCTTATTTAATTACATCTTTAACGATAGATTCTTCTAAACGTTTCCATTTGCTTGGAGAAAAAAACTAGAACAAATAAGGAGTTTAGACAGAATGATAGCAATGAGAGTAGTATGGAGAGAGAAAGGAAGACATGCATTGCTTAAATGAACTGGGGTACATGTTTTCTCCTGTGGATGGTCATATGCATGATACAATAAACTTTTGAAAAGACAAAAAGGCATAAGAAAGAGGTCAAAGGGCCCTATCAGCATTTATGGATTGTCTAATTGTATCAAGTGTTTTTTTGTATAATTTTCATAGAATTATCACAATGATCCTGAAAATAAGGTAGTATCATTCAAATTTGGCAGATGAGAAATCTAAGGCTTAAATTGTTTCAACAATAAGCTCTTAGATAACACAGCCTAATGGATAAGCTTTTGAATCCAGACAACTTGGCCACAAAGCCACTAGGCCTTAATAGCTGGGGAGATGAGAGGAGTGGGTGTGGCTGTGTGTGCATGGCTTTTTATAACCCAAACCACTGAGATAACTTGCAAATAGGGACATTGGTTGGTGTATGAAGGTCACAGCACTGCCCATATCTCCTCAGGAATCATGCTTCCCCTCCACTCCCACACCATCTCCCCTATGGCTCCTTACAGTACACACCTGTGACTGCCACTCTGGCCCTTGCAGCTGCTCCAGTGGGACTAGGGAGGCCCTCTGCACTGGGGAATTAATAATCTCCTCCCTATCTCCCAGCAGCTCTCTGCTAATGGCAGGTGTGTGAGTGAATAAATGGTTCAGCTTCCTCACTCCCAGGTGGAACAGCTCTGAAGCATGCTCTCTGCAATCGTCCAGAAGTCCCAGAAGCATGGAGCCTTAGTTGCCCACAGAGGTACCTGCTCATGAACATATCCTGCCCTAGCTTCATGCCCTTTCCTTTCTCACGTGCCTACCGATGCTCCCAGGAAACACTTCCCAAATATGCATCATACACTCTGTCCTTATCTCAGATTCAGCTACAGGGGAAACTCAACCTAATATAGTTGAGGACACTTCAGAGAGAGGCAGAATTTAAATTGGACCTTGAAAAAAATAAGTGGAGTAACACTCTTCTTTCCTCAAGAAGGTAGAAGTGTTTTTTATGGTTAACCATTAAGTATTCATGTTCTGCCTTATTCCAGAAAGGACTTAAAAAGACTGAAAGGTTGATATCAACTAATTACCTACAAAGTTTGAAATTCTTATTTTATTGTTCAATTCTGGTAACAGTCCTACTGATAGAATTCTTCATTACAAAACCAATAGGAGAAAAAGAAAGAGAAAAGGATAGTTTAATGTACTAATTAATATAAAGTATTTCCTAGTTTCCTGATCACTTCCCTATAAAAGGCAATTTGTTAAATGAGAGTTTTATTCCTGCATTTGCATTATTATATGGAAATACAAAATCTTTTTTTAGCTTAATGTGCTTATAATGTCATCAAAATAATTTTTTATTCTGGAGAAAGGCGAGAAAAAAAATCTCTTTGGACTCCAAATACATGTTTTTGATGTCTTGGAAATTTAGGGATGAAATGCTAAACCTTTAGCAGAAACAAAATATAGAACATCATATGTTAGTCTTGATATTTAAGGTGAAGAGACGATATTTTCTAGCTTGGGCAAAACAATTAAACCTACATTTTTTTTATTAATTTCTTTATTGATTAAGGTATTACATATTTGTCCTCATCCCCCTATTCCCATCCCAAACCCCTCCCCATGCATGCCCCCACCCCCCTGTTGTCCGTGACCACTGGTTAGGCTTATATGCATGCATACAAGTCCTTTGGTTGATTTCTCCTCCTTACCCCCACCCTCCCCTACCTTCCCTCTGAGGTTTGACAGTCTGATCGATGCTTCCCTGTCTCCAGGTCTGTTTTTGTTCATCAGTTTATGTTGTTCATTATTTCCCCTAGATGAGTGAGATCATGTGATACTAGAAATACCCTTATAAGAACTGAAAATGAGACAAGCAATAATGGTTATGCTGGGAGGCAAATGAATCAGTCTATAGTGAGTTTCTTTCTGGGCCAACAGTTCTTTTGAGTCCCAATTTCAATGTCAAACAGTTCCTTATGTGTACATGTCAGCAGGGTACAGCAGACAAAGAACTGATCATGTTCTCATGGTTTTCCTTTTCCATTTTTAAAAATTTCTACTTCACCTGTTTTTAAAGCCTTGAAGGAACTTTCAACTGCAGAGTTAAGCACTCAAGTGTAGTTGAGAGTATGTAGACTACGATTTGCTTTAGGGACAGCAATTAAGACATTTTATAGTCAGAAATTGCTAAAAGGTATAAAAAGGCTCCAAAATGGACACCATTCGCTTTGAGGAATAAACAGCTTGCCTGGCCCAAAATCTCCCTAAAGGGCAGCATTTAGAATTTGGAAAAAGTGTTATATTTTCTCTTTTCCCCTTTCATGAGATAACTGCACATGAAAGAAACTGTTTCAAGTTTCCATAGTCTTTATTCTACCCCTAGACCTCAGTGACTGAATGGTGTTTGTGAATCCTCAAACTATGCAATTTACACAGCTTTTTTAAGTAACCTTGAGAAGATTCCTAAAACTGCCAAGGAGGGCTTGTGTGGCCATCTTGCTACACCACTAGAAAAGAGCAATGAGCCCTAGCTGGTTTTGCTCAGTGGATAGAGCCTAGTGACTGAAGGGTCCCAGGTTCGATTCTGGTCAAGGGCACATGCCAGTAAGGTGTGTGTAGGAAGCAGTTGATCAATGATTAGCTCTCATCATTGATGGTTCTGTCTCTCTCTCCCTATCCCTTCTTCTCTGAAATCAGTACAAGTATATATATATATTTTTTTAAAAAGAGTAATGGGAGGTGTTACATGAAAATTTCAGCTGAAAAAGTGGCTTATTTTGCATTTTACTCTAAATGGTTGTGCTAAGGATTTAAAAAATATTTACATTTTTATTTTTAAAGACGAAGAGGAGAAGATATTTTAAATTATTACTCTTTACAAATGAGTTTTTAAAATATATATATATGTTTTTATTGATTTTATTACCCTCAGAAGCATGTCTCCTGTTTTAGTGCTCTCCCATGTGGCGTTATTCTTAGGCAAGCTCTTTCTCAAGAGAAGAAAAGTGGACAGAAGGATGCTTTCTGGCATTTCTAAGCTGCCTAATTCTTACCGTGTAGGATCCCAAACACAGATACTAGCTGTTCCAATGCCTTTGTCAGTTTCATAATTCATACAAACAAGTGTCTATTTGATATCTGTATGACTAATACTATATCTAGAAATTAGAAATTTATCAGTGAATATGACAAAGTCCTTTATCCTCATAAAGCCTAAACATTTTCTTGGGGAGACAGACCGATAATAAAAAAAAAAAAATGAGTTAATGACATATTAAAAAGTGGTAAGTTCTATGTTAAGAGAAAAAGTAAAGTAGAGGATCAAAAATGCCAGGTTGTAGTATTAATTAGGGGTCAGGTAGGCCCCATTGAAAGAGTGAGACAGAACAAAGGTTCAAAAGAGATGAGAGAGTGAGCTATGTGACTAACTATTGGGAGAGCATCCAAACAGAAGAAACAGTCAATGCAAAGGCCCTACTACAGGTGAACTGATAGTGTTTTTCAGAAACTATAAGGAGATTGGTGTGGCTGGGGAATAAGGAGAAAGAGAAAGAGTAAAAGGAGATGGTTGTGAGGGGCAAATCATTTAGGATCTCATAAGCCATTTTAAGGACTTTGACTTTACACTGTATCAAATAAGAATTCACTCAGTGTTTTAAGCAGAAGAATGGCATCATCTGAATTACTTCTTTTTTTAAATCCATCTGGCTGTGTGTTGTGAATTGATTTAAGTGGACAAACATAGAAGCCAGTTAGGAGGGTACTGCAGTAATTCAGGTAAGAAATAATGGTGGCTTGACCCTTTATTCAACAGTGATAGAAATTGAAATGTAATCCTGATGAAAAGCAGTCATGCTATGAATACATTTTGAAGAGAAAGTGAAATGGATTTTGTGTGGTGGGAGAGTTACAAAGTAATCAGATATGATTTTATAATTTTCAGCCTGAATAAGTATAAGTAAGAAGTTACCAGGAACTGTAATGGAAAAGCCCATGAGAATTGTAAGTACTGGAGGAAGATCAGGACTTTTGTTCTGGACATATTAAATTTTAGTTGTCTAATAGACAGCCAGATAGAGAAATCAGGTAGGCAGTTGAATATATGAGTCTGGAGTTTAGGACAAGTTCTGGGCTGGAGACATAAATTTAGGCATCATCCACATATAAATCATATTTGAAGACTGGATAAGATCAACACAGGAGTAAGAATAGATAGAGAAGTGATCAAGAACTGATCATTCCAACACAGAGGTTGGCGAGTAGGGAGGGGTAGAGGTAGAACAGCAATGATGTGACAGAATTGAAATAGGAGGAAATCCAAGAGAATGTGGTGTGGTAAAAAACAGATAAAGAAAGTATCAAGAACAAGGAAATGGTCAATTGGAACAAAAATTCTAAGTGTTGCAGTTAGGGCTAACAATTGGCTATTAGATTTGGCAGCAAGATGGCCACAGTGACAGGAATGACAGCAATTTTGGTGGAGTATCAGACTCTAAAGACCTATCCACATACATTTAATAGATACTACAAAGATTAGGAATAGGGGACTACATGGCAGTAAGTGGAGCAATTATTGAGTGTTACTGCAAAAGAAGCTGGTGGTAGATAAGAAATCAAGAGGAAGCTTTTTCATTTCTTATGATGGAAATAATCTTAGGTGTATTCTGTAATGACAATTTTAGTAGAGTATGAAAAATATGACATTGTAGGAACTAGAAGGGAGAGTTGTTTGAGCTATTTCTTTGAGAAGGTAAGAGGGGGTTGAATCTACTATACATAGGGAGGCATTGGCTTAAGTAGACAATGTTATTCCTTTACAGAAACAAGTGAGAAAGCAAAGTGTGTGAGTGCAGAGGCAGTGGATGAGGTTAGTTGTAGGGGATGGTAATTACCATCTGAAAGCTTTAATTTTCTCAATGAAGAAGGAGGTGAGAGAGGATGTGTTGAGACTAGAAAAGAGAAATTGGGAAATAGTTACCAGAGTGGGAAAATGAAGAGACCTGGGACATTGTGTGATGACTGGCTGTATTAAGTACACTCTTGAGGTTCCTAGTCATAAATTTAAAATGAGACTAGTCATCGGATGGTGTGTTTTCCTTCAGCTCTATTTAGCTGCACAGGTACAGGTACAGAGTGAGTACATGGTTGAATCTAACTGGAGTTTCAACCTTGCCAAATAAGTTTAAAATTCCCAGGGCAAATGGAATATGTTTAACTTGTCGAAAACAGGTAAAGTTAAAGGAATTTTAAAACTCCTGGGTATCATATCAATAAAAAAAAAGTGTCTTATTCCTAAGTACTTATTTACCTAGGGATTTTAAGGCTCCCACATATCTGGCAAGAATTCAGCAGCATATATAATTGTGTAGTTGAGCTTTAAAAGTTTGTGTAATGGCCAAGTAATTGAAAGTTACGTATTTACAAGAGGTTAAAAAAATACTGAGCTAGTGCATTTTACTATGACAAACAATTCAACATCCTATTGTTGTGTCAGCATAAAATATAGTTAAATAAACAGCTGTCATTTTCATTTACCATTAGAAGGGTCTATGTTTTATTCCCCAACTAGGGTGACTGTTTATTTTAGGCAGATACTGGGTTTTATTTTTGTATTCCCTACTGAACTTAGCATAAATTATTTTTAAAGCATGTTTTTCAACTGGAATAACTTCTAAGTATTAGCTAAACAAAAGATTTTAAATTTGAATTACTATCTTTTTTCAATGACTTAAATATAATTAAACATTTGTCCACATACAGAAAATACTTCGTTTACAAATAAGCTACATTACCAGGAAAGGGCCTTATCAATTTGGATCTTAAAACAAAACAAAACAAAAAAACCACCAAGGCAGATTTTTAAGACTGAAATATAAATCCCTGAAAAATATAGCATTTATAATGAAAATGCTGACAGACCCATAGCCATAGCAGCAGTGCTAGCAGGCGCCGCTCTAATACTGAGCATCACCAGCCAATTTGCCTCTTCATTCATGTCTGTTGCTAAGTGTCTAGTTACTGTAAATGCTTCAGATTTTGCATAATTTATGTAAATTATTAAACACCTGTTCTCTTCCCAGAAAACAAAGATATGGAACAGTCTTCTTAGTTTAATTGATTCCTGGCTTGAGTTGTCATTGTTTCCCCAGCAACCACAAGGCAGTTGTAGTTCCCTAATGGTCAGATATCATTGGAAAGACGCAGATGTTGAGAACTGATCTTTCAGACACGTATATCTGTATAGCTTTATGTGTGGTTGGGTGAGCATATAAATGAAGAAATGAAAATGTCATTGTTTCTCCTGAATGCATTTAGAACAGAATGTGTGTGTTATCGATAATACTTAAAAAACCTTTACTGTTTTTTTCTACATTAACTTTTTATACTTTTAGTATCACCCTTAAACTTAAAAATACAAAAAGTGGGTTATATTTTTCTTTAATGAGGCAATCCATACTAGTTTCTGAATTCTTAATTCAAGTGGTTTTCTTCAAAGAGTTTCAAACATCTAATTCAAGAATTGTACTAAGATATAGAAAAAAATGTAGTCACTGAAGCCTATTAGAAAAATATATTTTTGCATTAAGTCATTAATTGTTATTATTATTCTCCTTATTTTAATGCCAAAACATTCCTGAATCAAAATAATATTGGAACTCTGGCCGGTGTGACTCAGTGGTTAGAGTGTCGACCCATGCACAGCAGGGTCACATTCCTGGACAAGGGCACAGACCTGGGTTGCAGGTGTATGTCAGGGCTCCTGCTGGAGGCAAACAATCCATGTGTGCTCTCTCACATCGATGTCTCTGTCTCTTTCTCTGTCTCTGTCTTTTCCTCTCTTTTTCCCCCTTCCTCTATCCCTTCCACTCTTTCTAAAAAACAAATAAAAATCAAATATCCTTGGGCGAGGATTAACAAAAATATTATAAGAATAATCCTATATAATAAAAGGTTAATATGCAAATCTACCGAACTGTGGAACGACCAGTCACTATGACATGCACTGACCACCGGGGGGAAACACTCAAGGCAGGCGCTGCCCCCTGGTAGTCAGTGCGCTCCCACAGGGGGAGAGCTGCTCAGCCACAAAATGGCTGACAGCTGGCGAGCACAGTGGCCAGAGCCTCTCCCACCTCCTTAGCAGTGCTAAGGATGTCCATCAGTTGGACATCCCCTGAAGGCTCCTGGACTGCTAAAGGGCGCAGGCCAGGCTGAGGGATTCCCTCCCCCCATCCAGTGCACGAATGCCATGCACTGGGCCTCTAGTAAATAATAATAATATTGGAATTATCTACAGTAAGCCCCAATTCTTGGAGTTAACAAAAATTTGAACTCAAAGTAGCTGTAGTCAACCTAAAAAGATGAAGAAGAGGAAAAAAGAGGCACATTGACAATGTAAGACATTTAATGCAGATGAGTTAAATGCATTCAATTTTTTGAAAGATAAATATCCAACATAGTAGATATTGCATGATAAAAATCTAAGCATTTAACTTAATATAAATTTAATGTGAGTCCATTGCATAAGGTGGGCAGCTAATGAAATGAAATAACATGCCTAGTATATGGCAAGTAGGCTGTATATCAGTCATTTTTCACTAGATAACAAACAACACACAATTTCAGTAGCATTCTAAAATAACAAGCATTTATTTCTTGCTCACATGTTTGTAGCACAGCTGGGTTCAGCTTAGCTAAACTGGCTTCTGTCCTCTGGGCTTGATTCCAAGCTGTGGGATGGGTCCAAACCTTTTCTACACATATATCATCACCTTGAACTATTAGGGTTACAATGCGTGAACTTCTCACAGTCAAAAACAGGAGCACAAGTGGGCAAGCCCATCTAATCAATCATGTATCAAGCCCCTGCTCACATATTGTCTGCTAACATCCCATTGCAAAACAAGCCTTAGGCTGTTGCCAAGCCCAACATCAATGGGATAGGAAATATGTTCCTCTAATGAAGAGAAAGAATAATAGAGTGAATATGTGCTGAAGAAAATTTTAGTCATCTTTAGGCAGGCAGCTATTATTATCATTTTAAATGTAATAATAAACTGAGGCTACATTAACAGATGTTTAATCCATGTTCAAAGGGAGCATGTCAAGTCCAGTAGTAAAAGAAAGAATTCAGCTATTTTAATGGAACTTACCCCATCCCAGCCCACAAATAGTATATGTATGTAGTATGATTATGTGTATGTGTGCGTGTGTGTGTGTGTGTGTGTGTGTGTGAGTGTAAAGAGAGCGAAAGGTTTTTTTCAGAAGTAATCTTTAAGTTACATTACTATCATTTAAAATATGTTCTCAATCCATGACTTACATGGTCATGGTCTCTCTACATAGTTTCTCCAATACGATCCTACACAATGTCCACGCCCCTCTCCCGAGCCACCATATTTGATTGACCAGAGGATAATGCCTCTACAAAGCTGCACCAATCAAATCATCAAGGTTGGCCATCTCACAGAAATACCAGGTACATGTGGGTGCTAGACATGTACTGCAAAGATTATTTCTAAGAGAGAAGTAAAGCCGACAATGGAGAAACTATGAGGTGAGAAGAGACCTATCTTTGTTTCTGGTTTTTGGATCCTAGTTCTATCTCAGATGAAGCTTATCCCTTCTTGGGCTTTGTGAGATAACCTAGTCCTCTTCCAATTAATTGATTTTACTGTGGCCAATTAAAGTGATATTCTATTTGGTACATCCAAAATAATCTTGGTTCAAAGCAGAAAATTCTTAAGTTTAGGTTTCACGGAAGCATATCCATAACTATCACTGAAGAATAATCAAATGATCTCTAAAGTATTTTCAGATATAGTGAGCACATCTATCAAGGATAGATATTAACTCATATTTCATCCACAGTCTAAATACATATTGATACACTGAGAGAAAGAAAAAAAAATTCTAATTAGCGAGAAGCCTATGTGCTCCTTGAGTCAATGACCACCAATTAGTAGGTGGAGAAGCATTTGATTTCCCTCCTGCTCCATCCCAATGGGCCTACCTGAATCATGAGATATACAGTTGACCCTTGAACAATGTGGATTTGAACTGCACATTCCACTAATATGGGGATTTTTTTGTTTTTACTCAATAAATCCATTCAGGCTTTTGTATCTGCAAATTAAACCAACCTGGAATAGAAAACTATTTTCAAGTTCCTAACTGTGGTTTCCCAACAGCAGATTCCCTACCACAGATAAAAAATACTGGTTTTCAATCTGCAATTTGTTGAATCCCTGGATGGGAAGGGTTGACTGTCAAGTGGAATGTTTTATGGGATTTTTGACTGTGCCAGGCTCAAAGTCCTAACCCACCACATTGTTCAAGGGTCAACTGTATTAGCTTTTAATGCGTGCTCTCCTGGCTAATATACAAGGGCAAAGAACTCAAGGAACTTCCCCCACTAATGGAAGGAAAGCATATCTAGAAATTACATTAACAACAAGAAATCTGTGATATTTGAAACTTTCAAGGGCTACTTTGCCTTTTTTCTAATAGCCATGTAAGTCCTGTCAATAAATTTTACACTTAGATAAGGTCACGTGGGAAGTTACAGCTTGTTTTAATCTAGAATATAATTTTCCTAAATGCTGTCTTTTATAATTACTGACTAGTGGCCTGGTGCACAAAATTCATGCATGGGGGGTATTCCTCAGCCCAGCCTGCACCCTCTTCAATTTGGGACCCCTCAGTGGATGTCTGACTGCCAGTTTAGGCCCAATCCCTGTGGACATCCCTCTCACAATCCGGGACCACTGGCTCCTAACCACTCACCTGCCTGCCTGCCCGATCGCCCCTAACCACTCTGTGTGCTGGCCTGCTCGCCCCCAACTGCCCCCCCTGCCGGCCTCATGGCCCCCAAATGCCCTCCCCTGCTGGCCTCATGGCAACCAACTGCCCTCCCCGGCTGGCCTGATGTCTCCCAACTGCCCTCCCTGGCTGGCCTGCTGGCTCCCAACTGCCCTCCCTGGCTGGCCTGCTGGCTCCCAACTGCCCTCCCTTGCTGGCCTGATGGCTCCCAACTGCCCTCCCTGGCTGGTCTCCCAGTCTAATTAGCATATTACCCTTTTATTAGTATAGATAAGGTATTTTTATATTTACAAAATAAACGCTTTATTTTATTTTTTTATTTTTTTTAATATTTATTGATTTTTTTACAGAGAGGAAGGGAGAGGGATAGAGAGTTAGAAACATCAATGAGAGAGAAACATTGATCAGCTACCTCTTGCACACCTCCTACTAGGGATGTGCCCGCAACCCAGGTACATGACCTTGACTGGAATCCAACCTGGGACCTTTTAGTCCACAGGCCGCTGCTCTATCCACTGAGCCAAACCGGTCAGGGCTGCTTTAGTTTATTTTTAAGGAGGCATTATGTAAGATCAATTTTAATTTTCTGTTTACATTATGCTTATAAGTTGGAACATAGAGAAATAGAAATGAAAAGATTTTTCTGTAAGTATAGGCAATTTGAGGACTGTATTATTTAATTTTCTGTATCTTCTTCTATAGCTTCTTCTGCAGAATCTTTCCATAATGCGCCTACAGCTAACCAATATGTGTTTCTGAGCAAGAAAGTAAAAATGTTTGCAAAAGTACATTTTTAAAATTAATTGCAATTACTTCTTAAATCTCTCATTTTCACCTCCACCATTATTACAATTTTAAGGTTTAATTTAATTTTGCTTAAGCAAATTGCAATAGAAATGATTCAGCCACCCAAAGAATTCATTCTGGGGAATAGAAGCTCACAGTTATTTGTTCTGAGATGTAAGTGTGCCTTAGAGGAATGCTTTAGAAACTGCTTGGGTTTGCCAGGTGTTCTAACTCAGATAGACTCTTGACTAGCGTGACATCTAAACACTTTGCCAAATGAGGACTTCTCTATTAGTGGCTCTCCATGGTGCACTGCAGCACAATGCAAATGGTTGCCTATAAGAACAAAGCAAACTATATTTGCATGAGTTTCATCTGTATTAACAGAAGTATATTTTGTCAGGCTATATTCTCAGTAATGCCAGCAGATTGCATGCAAAGATTATGCTAAGTTTAGGAAATATTTCCTCCCATGAGCGTCAAGAGGTTACATACTTTTAAAAAATATCTTGGTTATTAAAACTATCTGGTTTTATTACCATATTTATTTTCAGTTAGAAGAGCTGATTCTTATGTCTGTAATATTGTCAGGAATTTTGACTTCTAGTACTAATTCCTCTGCAGACTATATGGGGAACTTGTGCAAGCCACTTAATATTTCCTTTCTCTCAATTGTATCACCCCTCTAATAGGAATAATAAATACTAAAGTCACTAGAGGCCCAATGCATGAAATTTGTGCAAGAGTAGGCCTTCCTTCCCCCAGCTGCCGGCACTGGCTTTCCTCTGGCACCAGGAATCCAGACTTCCCTCACAAGCCCAGCTTTGTCTGGAAGGTTGTCTGGAAGGAGGTCTGGTCTAATTAGCATATTACCTGTGTGTGATATGTTTGCTCTTGTGAGTTACATGAGTTGAATGTATTATTTGTCCATAATTTTTAGAATGAAAGAGTTAAAAAGTGCCATTCAGTATGTTTCACCTGATAACCACTGATGACACTTTCTCAACATTCCAAAAACTGGTCCATATCAAAGAGTATAACATGAAGGGGCAATTTTCTATAATTAGTCTGCTTTAGAGGTAAAACTCTATGTGGGCAAAGTAAGGTTTTCTCAGCTCCCTTTCCATAACTCTTGCTTCTTTTTGCTTCTCCAAGCAGTAAAGGTAGTGCTAAACTTTTATTGTTCCCTAAATTTAATTCTACATGGCCCTTACAAAGATAAGTTTATGAATGAGCTCAGTTTTTATTTGTTTTACTCAGGACATAAAAAGATATGCACAAATCATTTTATGTTTTCTTTATATTTTTTTCTGATGGTATATTTGCAGTCTTGAAATTTTAAAAAATAATTAAAGCTCAAGTAGTTTTAGAGAAACAATAAGCTAATTATTTTGACCTCATTGATATCCTGCCTTTCGTATATAGGTAAAATACACTTCAATATTTTCAACCTCTATGATTTTATAATTATAAGCACACATACACTTATAACTGGCTTATAATTTAATGCTAACCATACGAGTATGCAGGGCTCCAGGGCTTAAATAAAGTAGGACAAGAGTCAAAGGAAAGGAAAGAAAATATTGCAAAAAGAAAAATGCCCTTAGACCCCTCGTGGCCAAATCATCAGTGCAAAGGAAATAATTGAAGGACATCAAAGAGAGGATAAAGGCCCTATTCAGCTGATATGCATGAGGGAACACCTAAAGACCAGGTAACTCTCTAAGTTGAAGCAAAATTAGAGTTTTATAGGGTTAGAGGAAGAGAACACTACACGTTCTTATGGTTTGGTTCTGAAGGGGTTCAGACTAGACCTCCCCAAGATGTGCTGCATTGACATGTGGATTATTTTTTAGATGAAGGCAACTGAGATTCTATAAGCTCAAGAGAAACTTTACTTCTCCCTTAAAGAATTTAGTTTGGGGCCTTGCCCATATTAAGAGTTATAACCAAAAACAACTGTAACCTATTTATAGGGCAGGTGAAATTTCTAATTACTAAATATCTGCTCTTCTTATTGTCCTGCAAATGATGTTCCTCCCCTCTGAAACCTCAGGGCACCTTTCTTTCCTTTTTTTTTTTTTTTTTTTGGCTCAGGATGTCTTAATACCTTATTTTACCTTTATGTCTCTGAACCTCTTCTGTATGTGGGGTTCTCATATGTATGTATGGGACGAAATTTGGTTATTTTCCTTGGTAATCTGTCTCATGTAGATTTAACCATTAAACTAGCCAAAAGAACCTAGAAAGATAGAGGAACGTGTGTTCCTCCCTCACAGCTCAGATTGCACTTTTTGTCTCTAAGTGCTCTGAAAAAGTGTGATTGCAATAGATAGAGAGTATCCCTACCTCTTTCTTGGTAGTATTGTTATAGTTCTGTACTAATAACTGCCACCATACTTCTTTCAAGACCTGTTATTAGCAAGCCTTGTTGATTGTTGACTGGTCAAGATTCAGGGAGCAGATGGTAGCAAAAAATATGGGAAAGGGCAGGGAAGGAAGAAAAAAAAAATGGAAGAAGTTAAGGGTTGAAGGTTAGGTAAATTGTGGACTCTGCTATGTCTAATCTAATTCTTTTACAGATCTTTTGTTAAAATTATGAATTTCTTTGTCATAAAATAAATGATCATTTGGGATATAAGAAAATAAGTTAGGAGTCAGAGAAAGGCTATGGAATTTATAAATTCTTTGAATCTTTCTCCAAGATTGTATTTTATAGCCCCTTTTATTTATACTATTACAGAATATCAGTAATGCCATTTACTCATTATAGTCATTTGCATAAGTAAAGTCTTAGTACTCAGACATTTATATGTTACAAAAAGGCCCAGTTCTAGACATCCATTGTAGAGAAGTTACTATATGATAAAACAAGCAATTCAATTACTAAAAAAAAAAAAACATTTCCTCTTCTAAAGCATTAGAGAAACAATTCTTCCTCTTCTAATTACAGTACATTTTAGTAGTTTGAATAGATTAGAATTCACATATGGTTTCAATAAATTTGAATGAAAGAGCAGAATGGAATGGATTCATTAATGACATTGGAATGAACCTTTTATAATTTGAAAGTTAACAAGGGTCTTATTGGTATCCAGTCTTACACTCTAGAGCTCAAAGGATGGTTTTATCTACATTTTGTTAAATAACAAAAATTCTAATTCAACTGAGTAAATTTAAAGATCAAATTGACTTTATTCAGTGATTCATGAATTGGGCAGCGTTCCATGTAGCAAATAGTAAGGAGCTCCAAAGGGCAGTACAAAATGGAAGATTTTAATGGCAGAAAGGGAGCAGAAAAAGGAAATTACTAGCAAAGAATGCATTGTTCCAGGCAAGGTTATCCTCCTAAGGGGATCAGTAAGGGTCTATCAGGAGGATTATCTGTCTAATGCTGACCAGGTAATTCCACATTGACTGGTTAAATGTTATATACCTAGGAAGCTCAAACTGCAATTAGATTAAGGATTAAATCTTGGTTTGCTGATGTGGGCTTGACACAATTGAATTCATTTTGGGTCTATTGCTTCTTTTTTAACAATTGTAACACAATGTTTTAATTTACAAACAATCTTCTTTTACAACTATATCTTTTTTGACCCAGTTGTCTTTGGAAGAATGAAAGGTTTTTGGCATCAATTTCTATTTTTCTCCTATATTGCCAGTAGATACTGAACTGATTGTTTCCAGAATAATCTTTCTTATCTTCTTTCAGAATGTTGCTTTACAGCTCATTATGGGCACTTAGATTTTTCAGGACCAAAACATGACCAAAATATTTGAAAACGTTATTGGTGTTTACCTAACTAAATTTGTCTTTGCTTGATTTCCTCATTATAAAAAATAATGTTTTTCCCCTAAATATTACATTAATCATGCTGGAGTGTGTTGACTGGTTAACTGTAGAAATTATCTCAATTCTATTCTTGTTTAGAATAGCTAGCCATTGAACCAGAACCTCTCTGGAGTTCTTGCTGTTTCAGAAAATGTATGAAAAAGATAGTAATTTAGCAACATGTGCCTTATAATTAGCTTAATTGTTGTCAGCATGTAGCTATAAACCAAATACCAATTAGTCCTATTTATATATTCATTGGCTTTTCTGGTTATCTTTGAGTTAAAGTTTCTTATTTGTGCAATTTAGAGCCCTCCCAGTGTGCAAGAGAAAATGTTTTTTATACATTTCAAATGTGTAAATTAACTATATATTTAGTTTCACTATGTAAATGAGCTGAGCTGATAAGTTTTTATTAGCAAAAGGCAGGTTTTATAATACTTAAAATTCAAAAATGTAGGGAAGCAATCTGTGATATGCTTCAACAGTCCACCAATTGTGGTTAGGTATTAGAGATTCAGTTACTGTTTAACAATCATTTAATCTCTATATCTTCTTGTATTTTAAAAAAGCCTATTTTTCAAATTGAAGAAAGAATAGTGTACCAAAATGATCCATGCTCCATATTAAGACAGGCACAGAGAGAAAGCATACATGCTGAGAGAAGTACACTATTCTGAAAAAGATTCAAATATATATGGAGAAAGGCACCCATAAGCAAAGTAAATCAAATACAAACAAAGAGATCCATGAACAATTCAAAGAAATACACATATTCAGAAAAAAAAAAGAAACATATTTAGGTCCAAAACAACAGATTCTAAATCCTTATAGAAATGTAAAAAAAAATGTTCACCAAAGTCTTTTTTCTTATCTCTGGCATCAAAAATCATATTTTCCAGCCTGGATTGCATATGTAGTCATGTGACTGAGTTTTAGACAATGGAATGAGAGAGGTAATGATTTCCACTTCCATGGTTTTCCCATAATAACATCCTAAATGTCTTTCTCCTCTGGTTGAGTAGGATGAAGATAAGCTCTTGGTGACTTTGATAGCTCCTTGTTAACCTGTTTAGAGGAGGAAAAATAATACTTCTTCTACCCTTCTAGATTCTTGGCTGAGATCACTCTGTAATAAAAAGACATATTAACAGGAGAAAATCAAATAGAAGTTTAATAACACTGGGCATATATCTCCTATGTGCCTGGGAGATACCCAAGAATACAGAATAACTCCTCAAAATGGCCAGAAACACACTAAATAACATCTCTACATAAAGGCAAAAGGAAATGTTGGGAAGGAGGGGAGCCAGTTATGGAAGATTATCCAGCACAGCACAGTGTACAAGGGAATGGCTGTTATGCAGATTATGTCAGCAGCCTTCTTAGTTGATAAGAGTTTCTAGAGGTTGCCTCATCCTCCTCTTCCTGGTACAGACAGGAGACACCTTTAAGATGGAGATTTTCCTTATAAATATAAATGTCTCTTTCAGAAGGGTTATTTCTACTTGGTTTCAGAGATTTTTCAATGTCTGCTGTTTCTTAAAAATAACCAGCTCACATAATTCTTATGTCAAAGTGGCATCTTTGGGGGTAACATATTCTGCGCCCCTCACCTGGATCCCTGATTTGGTACTGAGACCCTCCTAACTCCTTTGCCATCCACCTTGAACTATTAAAAGGAGAGAAAAACATTTCTATGATAGTTGAACCATTATACATCTTGATCTGTTACTTGGGCCTAGCGGGCTTGAACTAAAGCAGAGAAAGAGAGACAAACTTCAAGGATGCTTTCCAGCTTCTAGTTGACTTTTCCTTTTCCTTTAAGGATTATTAGAAAGTAATGAGTTGAAGAAAATGCTTGCTTTGGTGGATCTGACTTCAGCTACCATGAAGTCTTGTATTATAGGTCAAATACTGGGACTTAATGAAAAATATAGAATGGTATTGTGTTACTAGCACTGGACTAGAAATTAAAAAATGACTATATTCACGGTACTGTTACTTCCTAGATAATGACATAAACAAGTGATGTTTCCTAACTAGACCTCCTTTTACTTCCACTTCAGTGAGATGTGAACATTTTGATTAAATGACCACCAAATCTCTATCATACTGTAGTTATAATTCTGTGATTTTGTAATTCAAAAGGATTCAGACTACTACAGAGATTATTTGTAAATTAAAGAATAAAATTAGGAAAGGTGAAAAATTGTATCATAGGACTTTTTTTCTTGTATTTTCTCTGGGACTTTTGAGCTCTATTTTTTATGTAATCCTGAGCTAGTACCTACCTTTTTACTGTCTTGTTTATGACAACTCAACACTAATTGGGCATTATGAACAATTTCTAAAGTTATTTCGAAATCTAGTGCACCATGGCACTGAAAGATAGCGTTAACCTCCAGGAATGCTTAATATACTGGAAACGTTCTTAAACATACCCGGCTTCTCTGAACAAAAGAATAATATGAAAACTTTGTGGGTTTTATAAGATCTGTGTGATAATGAGCAAGTTGCTTAACCACTCAGAACCTTACTGCCTTCAACTGTAAATGGGAACTATCACTGGCCTCCTACTGTTGTTACCAGGATTAAAGGAGATTAGAAATGTGAAAGTTCCTAGTTTAGCCCTTGCTATGCCGTAGCCTGTGTGCACATGTGTTGCCTTATTCCCCATGTTACTGTACAGTGTAGGAAAAGTGTGTTGCACAGAAGGCCAAACTTTGGCCCAAACACTTTCAAGCCATTGAGAAATATTCATGATGCTTAACAGGGACTTAAATATTGGCAGAACATGCAGGTTGTGGCAGAAAATAAACCAGAGATAGATCATGTAAAATTAACACTAACCATGATGAATACTTTCTTGGAGTTACATTATTTATGCTTATAGGAAGAATGAAAAATAATTGCTTTTATTATTTTTTAATATTAAGCAACTGTTTGCTTTCAAAGTAGTAAAGGTCATTAACCTTATAATTGTTATAGAATTTAATCCTCAATATCAGACTTTTGAGTTAGGTTCCCCCCCTCTATCATGTAAGTTAAAAAAAAAAAAAGTCAAAGAGCCTACATCATATATGTGCCCAAGCCATCTACAGAACTAAATGTAGACAGAAAATCCACATATAGAGCCAAACACAAGTTTGTCTGGCTCCAAAGACCTATTTCTTTTTACTACATGACATTAACCTTTAATAATAAAGTCTACAACACCTCCAAATCAGTGTGCTTGAATTCACCAGCTCTTACTGTACTCCCCATTCCTGTCAAGTGAGCTCATATATTAAAACTCAGAAAAACAAAAACCAGGGTTGGGATGCGGTGGGTAGCCTAGCAATTTATAAGATTACTAATCCTCTCTAAGTGGTGTTTTGCATTGTGAAGGACACAGTTGTCCTAGACTACTTAAATGTGCATAGTTATTGGCAGAAAGTGTGGAGATGGTGGGAGTACTCTGATGTGTGGTTAAGTCAAGTAGAGCATGGTTAGCATAGAGAACAAACAAGAGAAACTTTGTTGTGACAGTTCCCCTGCATGTCGTCATTTGGTTCTTGTTAGTAAAAATCTGTAAATGACATCTGTTTATCCATTTGTGAACAATACACAGCCAAATTTTGTACCAAGTTTCTCTGCAAAGTCCCCTGAAGGAAAACTCCTTGTAAGTGATGATGTGTCAAAAGTCACAAAAAACTGTTAAAATTCTGCTTCTGCTGAGAAAATAGTGTACTTGATGAATATGTGTGTGAAATGTATTAAATCCAGATGAGAGTGGTATTTCTGTCTCCATTAGCAACAAACACCCAGGAGAATGAAATGTTTAACTTAAAGAAAAGATTGTTTGTGATCAGAATGGCAATTTCCTCGAGAGAAGCCAAAATGCAGACAACTCTACCACCTGGATATGTTTCAAAATTTTAGCCCCCACCATCCTCCTGCAGCATTATATGTGTACAAGTAGATAACTTCAGAAAATGCTTTACTGTTGTTTTGGAAAGAATTTCTTTTCTTTTCTTTTCTTTTTTTTCCTTTCTTTCTTTCTTTCTTTTTTTTTTTTTTTTTTTTACAATTCCTTCAAGAATTGTTATTCCTAAAACTTGCAGGAATTGTCATCAAAACTACAAATTAACTTTCCTTTTTTTTTTATCATGGGTGATTTTAAAATACTCTTGCATCTTTGTCTCACTTCAGCAAAGTTCCTATTTATTCACCACTTATGTACCAAAGGGCTCTATATTTAAATCAGGAAAAGTGCCATGTGCTTATCTGTTGTATGCTTCTACTAGGAGACTTATCAAAGCATTCAACCAGGGAAAATGTGTGGGTATGCATCATGACTGAAATGGGTGTTCCTATGTACATGTATATAACATCACTGAGATATTTTGATTTAAACTTGTGGAAATAAAAAAAAACTAAAAAGGACAATAATAATATTATGAGATAAATATATGCTAGTTATTTCAGTTATTATTTGCTGGTGGGGGCGGATTGCTTAACAGCTTAAAAACTATGAACCATTTTATTTGCTCACAATTCCACAGATCAGCAATTTGGACTGGGACCAGCTGAACATTTTTCTATAGATCTTACCTGAGATCACTCATGAAGTTGCTATCATTAGACAACTGAACTGGAAGTAAATAACCCAAGATCAACTCACATGTCTAATTGTTGGTGCTGGCTGTTGGCTGAAGCTCTAAGGGCAATGGGGCCATTCCGCGCCCCCCACCCCCCTCATATTCAGTAAGCCTGTCTGTGCTTCTTCATGTGGCAGTCTCAAAGGAACTAAAACAGAACAAATTTACAAGTGTTTTCCAAACCTCTGCTTTCTTCCAAAGTACAAGTGTTTTCCAAACCTCTCCTTTCTTCCAGTTTGCTAATTGGCAAAGTTTGTCTAGTGGCTAAACCTGCATTCTTAATGGAGGGGCAGGAATGCCACATTGCAAGGAACATTCATTCAGTGACAGTTTGTCTTCTAGTAACAAAGTATTTATATCCCCCTGTATGCAAATATCCACAACCCCATCCAAAGAGTGATTCTTCTTTTTTCTCTGTTGGACTTAGTGATTGGCACTGCCCACATTAATGTCCTCAGGACTCACTTTTCCTTTATTGCAGTAATCAAGGTTCTGTGCTTCCCAATGCTTTTTGTTTGTTTGTTTGTTTTACAATTCTCTTAGGTTTACTTCATCAAGAATGTTTTTCTTCTAAAACCATGAAGTCTGTCAGACCAGGTGTCATTGAGCCCCCTGTCTGTCAGTGAGCCTCACCCATGGGCAGAAACACAGGTGGCTGATCTCAATTATCACATAATCTTCTGCACTTGCTTTGCACTTGGCTATCCAAACGTGGTCCACCCAGTGCAGCCTGGTGTCCTACTGCTATGGCATCTCTCTGCACTGCTCAAAACCTTGGCATGATTTTTCACATCTCTCCTGACTCTTGTTAGCTATCATCTGAAATTCTCTAGGAACTCTTATTTATCCTGCTCTCAAGAATTCTAACTTCAGCTAGTAATAGATAGAAGTTAGGCTGCAATAGCCATTTTAGAAAAAGCAGATTAATGTAGCTAATTTTTTTTTCCACACTTTTTCTTTTCTCAGTAATAATAAGGTAAGGGATAGAAATGGCTACTTAATATGCAAAACATCTTGTCATTTAGACAATCACTGAAAACAAAACAAATAAGTAAGACCAATTTACGCATTTAACTTAGCACCAAATATGTCCTATTACATTAGTATCCAGAACACTGGTATCAGGTGTGGACGAGCCCTTTTTATTTTAGATGTCTGGTAGAAGAGAATATTGGCTGATCCATGCTAAACTCTATTGCTTAATCCTTCTAAACTTTTCTAGTTTGAACTCTTGAAATGATCAAATGTGTTCATGCAAGTGCTCAGACAAGACCAATGTACAGAAAGTAGCATGGCTAAGGATATCCAATTGAAATAGCCACAGACTCAACTGTTCCTGGCTGCTTCCTTTCTGTTAGATAGAATGTACTGCAAAAATGTCAAATGGAAATAGCTGTTTTACTAAAAATTCAAGCAAATCTCAAGATTTATCTAAGTTTGAAGGAGCCTGAGGCTGTATTTGAATGTAAGATTATCAGCATCAGTAGAGGAGTAATATTTGTCAATGACTCTCTGATCACAGGCCCCTTAGGCAGAGGTGGATCCTCGTTTGAGTCATGTAGTTCCAAGGCCAATACATGACCTTTAACAATGTGTCCACATGGTTGTGAATTTTTGTAAAACTTTCAAAAGTGCTGTTTAATCATAATTTTATATCTCTTAGCCATCCACTTATACTCCAGTATCCCCTTAGTCACACTCCACCTCTTGTCTGATGGTTGTGGTGTGGCACCAGCATAGCTAAGGTGAAGGAGTTATGAATCTTTTTAGATTAGGTTGGGTGTTTTGCAGTCACTTCTGTCCAAGGATTGCTTCCTTCCAAATTTGGAAACAATCCCCAAAACAGTTGATATCACCAGTAGTAAGGTCTGAAGACGAAAGAATTTTTTTCTAAAACTGAAAATAAAATATTTTAATCAACAAGGATTGAATTATTTGAGAAAAGATTAAATTATGACTATTTATAAGGAAATTGATAGGATAAGGTTGCCATGTGAAGAGGTAAAGAAAGAATATGCAGCCAAATGTAAGAAAAAAAAAATGTAGGTAAAATAGATAGGTAAAGAAATGTCTCAAGCAGCTTAGAAACTTAAAAATATTGTTATTTTTCTGCACTTTGTGATATTTGTGATTAGCTTTTTAAAAATGTATACTTTTTTAATTTCCAACTTCATATAAAAATTTTGTGATTGTATTTTCTTTTAAAGAGGTCTACAAGTTGGATAAGTTTCAGGCCCTACAAAATCAGGATCTGCCTCTCCCCCTGGGTACATAGATGATGATAGAAGATAGATGATAGATAGATAGATAAATAGATAGATAGATAGATAGATAGATAGATAGATAGATAGATGATAGATAGATGATAGACAGACATCTAGAAAAAGTGAACAGCTCTCTCTAGTTCACTTTAGCTTCTAGGAAATACACTAGTAATTAACGAAGGCAGACAACACCCAAACCATACAGAACTTTATGGATTAAAATCAATATTTCAGTGCAACCAGCTTGCACTTAGGAGCTAGCTAAGAGCCAGGGTAAAATACATAGTTGACTCATAAATAAAGCAAACCTCCTAATGGAATACATGTGAAAAATTAAGACAACAACAACAACATCCCATTTAAGAAAATTAACTGATGAAACAGGGACTCAGAACTGTTGGACATTGAAATTGGGACTCAAACATTTTTTGTTATACGTTTATTTCTAGTCTGCAGAGGCAAGATTTTTTAAAGGAAAGAAAAGGGGAAAAAAATAGATACAGAGGCAAAGAAGCATTGAACAGACTGTCAAACTACAGCGGGAAGGCAGAGGAGATTTTGAGCGGATGGGCACGGGGGGTGGGGGGGGGCTGTAAGAGATCAGCTGAAGGACTTGTACGCATGCATATAAGCATAACCAATGGATAAAAGACACTGAGGAGGGGCGGGCAGGTAAAGGCATGTACTGGGGGGAAGGGGAGCCTGGGGGGAGGTCAATGGGGAAAAAAAAAAGAGACATATGTACTACTATTTGTAATACTTCAAACAATTAAAAAAAATAAATTAAAAAAAAAAGAAAATTAACTGAAGAATCCAATCCCCTTTGTAGAGATGGTGTATTCTCAGCAAAACCTTGGGACACATGAATGGGACAGTCGCCCAAACCTTTCCCATACTTAGCTCTCTATGCTCTTAGTGAAGAGGAGATAGATTTAGGAGCCATTTGAATTTGGAGAGTATTTTGTCTGATGATAGATTTAAGATTAGATAAAAATGTCTCAATCAGAATATTATTGACGCTCAATAAAAATCCTAGTTTTTAAAACAGGAATTCAGGTTGTATTTTTTGTTTGTTTCTTTTTAAAGGCTCTTTATGATTTCTGTGTTACCACTGGCTATGGTGTTTTACTAAGGCAGTGGTCAGCAAACCGCGGCTCACGAGCTGCGGTTTGCCGCTCTGTTGACTAATGAGTTTGCCCACCACTGTACTAAGGTGTCCTCATTGTCTCTCAAATGTTCAGAAGTTTATAGCCTGTTCTGAAACAACATGTTGTTGGATGAAACCCAACTTATAAAGATGTGCATGAGAAACTTTTCTTTAATATCCTTGAACAAGAAAATTTCAGTTGCTAATACATTTTGAATTTTTTTTAAAAAGTTTTCTTTTTAAATAAATAAACCCCTGAAAGAGAATTTTCTAAAATCTTAACCACACAGTGTGAGATTAAAAAAGCTCTGAAGATAACAAACATGTGTATTTGCAGGACAGCATGATTCCTTCTCAAGTGAGAGCCCTCTGTGCCATTGGCCTCACCTCTGAGCCTCATTGCATTCATAGGTAAAATGAATCTAACAATGGAGCCCAAAATCTGAGTCCTGTGGTGAGGTTAAATGTGATCACAGGTAAGAATGTTTTAACACAGGGCCTTTATGAAATAATTAAAGGCAATGCTAAATTCTTTCTCAAATTTATATTGCCAAAATTAATTAAAGTTACCTTGCTGCTAAAATGCTAGTCACAAAATTTTGGGAAAAAGTTCCTATGGGACTAGTAGTAGTGATTACTATATTAAAAACACAACAAACAAGAACAAAATACAATATCTGCTAACTCAGATGAGTTAGTAATATATATGATATATGATATATGACATATGACATATATATAATTAAATATAATATATAATATATAAAATATTTACATATAAGTATATAATCTATATATATAAAAGGCTAATATGCTAAGTGTCCAACCATCTGGGTAATGATGTCATGTAGCAATGCCAAGCTTTCTCTCCCTAGCAACTAGCCTCCTTGCAGCTTCTTCAGCCCAGGAACACAACTTGCTTTATAGCCAGGTGGAAACATTTCACACTGTAACCAAATGTCTGTGAAGTGTTTTCCCATACCTCATCTCTTTTGATCCTCACAGAAGTCCTGGAGTAGGTAGATAGGAGACTCGGTGGAATCCTATTTTCTTTTCATTAGCTAAAAAACGGAGATTTAGAAAGCTTAGAAACTTGACCCAACTGAAAAGAAGTAAGAAATGGTGGACCTTGAAAATGACTTCAGGTTTTCTCACTGCACAGAATATAGTCAAACACTGCTGCAGTTAAATATTTTACCCTTTGTTCTCCCTGTGTGATCTACAATAATTATCTGCTTCATGTTGATATTTACTGATGTGTTGCTGATAATTACCTGAAAGAGAAGTTGGGGTGCTTCACTGGGTTGAAAAAAGTTTAGCTAAATCAGAAAGCAGGTCTAATTTAGCAAGTTTATTCTATATCTATAAAAGGCTAACTTGATTCACGCATGTGCGATATATATAAAGCTGTGTTTTTCCATCTGTCAATTGTGAATTAGGTTGGCATTTCTATTATAAAGGTCAAATAGCGATATTAAAATATTTGTTCTAATTAATTCCTTTCAATGTGCATGAATCCGTGCACTGGGCCACTAGTATTTATACATAAATAATACATATGTATATTTCCCCTGTGGTAGAGTTTTACGTTCCCAAGCCAAATAAATGCTTCTATAAGTTAGTCATGTTTAGGGTAATTCAGAGTAATGGTTATCTCTCTCTCTCTCTCTCTCTCTCTCTCTCTCTCTCTCTCTCTCTCTCTTTTTAATGCTTCTAGTGCATTTTGCAATAAAAAGAACAATTCACTCCAGTAAATTGTTTTGGAGGGTGGGGGTTGCAATTCAGATTTTTTAATAAAGAAACAAATACCATATCCTACTCTCAAGGACTTGAAAACCATTCTGTGACTTAGAATATCTCTCACACACACACATACACACACACACACAGACTATTTCTATTTTTTACCTTAGGGGAGCAGAGAGGAGAAGATGCTTAAAATTTTGTATGTGGTGGAGGAAATGCCAATGTGCTAGTTTTTGCTTTAATTGTTCTTCTTGACTATTATTAATAACTAGAGGCCCAATGCATGAATTCATGTACCAGTGGGGTAGCTCAGCCTGGCCTGCAGGAATGGGCAGAAACCAGCTCTCTGACATCCCCCAAGGGGTCCCAAATTGCAAGAGGGTGCAGGTCAGGCCGAGGGAACCCACCAGTGCACTATCGGGGCTGGGGAAGGGTGTGGGAGGTTAGCCAGCCAGGAAGGGACCGCAGGAGGGCTCCAGGGTGTGTCCAGCCCATCTTGCTCAGTCCTTATCGGCCAGACCCCAGCAGCAAGCTAACCTATTGGTAGGAGTGTCTGCCCCCTGGTGGTCAGTGCACATCATAGCTACTTGTCGACCAGTTGACTGTTTGCCCCCTGGTGGTCAGTGCACATCATAGTGAGCAGCTGAGCAGCCTTAGCATATCATTAGCATATTATGCTTTGATTGGTTGAATGGACACTTAGCATATTAGGCATTTATTATATAGGATTGTGACTTTTTCTTTTCATAAATGAAAGCAACATAAATGAGTTATTACTATCAAAATTGTAATTTGCATTTTTAGATATAATCTAGTGATTTCACATCCGAACCTTTTTAACAAAATACCAGACATTTTAAATAGCAATATTTTAAAAATCCTAAATTTCACCAGGTTCTATATTATTGACTGGTAGTGACAACAACTACATAACAAGAATAGTTAGAGTTCTGTAGCACTAGGTTAAATATTTTATTATATTATCTTCTGTATTTTTTTAAAAAGCCTTAGGAGATGTCCACTTTTAACATTTTAAAAATGAGAAAACTGAAATTAAGAGATCAATCCCTTGCCATAGGGAGCTGCTGGGAAGCTATTGACTTAAGATTTACATTTGAACTCAAGAACCCATCCTATATAATAAAAGGCTAATATGCAAATCGACCAAATGGTGGAACGACCAGTTGCTATGATGCACACTGACCACCGGGGGCAGACGCTCAACCGCTCAATGCAGGAGCTGCCTCCTGGTAGTCAGTGCACTCCCACAGGGGGATCGCCGCTCAGCCAGAAGCTGGGCTGATGGCTGGTGAGCACAGCGGTGGTGGTGGGAGCCTCTCCTGCCTCCATGGCAGCACTAAGAATGTCCACCAGCCATCAGTTGGACATCCCCCGAGGGCTCCTGGACTGCGAGGGGGTGCAGGCTGGGCTGAGGGACCTCCCCGCCAAGTGCACAAGTTTCGTGCACCAGGCCTCTAGTTTATATTTTATTCTCCATATGATTATCCGTAAAGAACTACTTCCTGGGTTATTGTTTGGTATAATAATACATTAATAGTTCATATTTTTTAACTTTCACTATGCCCAGAATTCTATCAAATCCTTTATATGTATGATTTTTTAAATCAGTACAAAGCCCTATAATTTTAGTACTTTTATTATTATCTCCATATCTCCATAAAAACTAAAGCTCAGAGGTTTCCCTATCAACACCTACATTATGTATTACTAGGTTATGTATGAGATGCCCTCTTCACACAGTTTAGAGAAGAATTGATATAGCATGAATTGAAAGACACCATAGGTTTCCCATAAGAAGTCTCACATTTGGAGCCTTTGGCTAAGATAGTGTTTAAAGGCAAGTGACAGGTAGTTTGTCTATTAAGTTATTATCACCTAATCCATGACACAGCTAAGGCCACTCTACTTCATCCAGGGAGGGGACTAATGAAGAAACACTGAAAGCTATTGGTAAGGGATAATCTTACCCTAAAAGGACAATTTAACTGGAGCAAAACAATCAAGTTGTGATATCAACTTTGTGACAAAACAGAGAAAGACCAAACTTAATGTACTTTTAAAAAAATGACAAATATGCACAGGGCAGGATCTTAGTTTTAAGTGCAGTAATAAATACATGAGTGGGCAAAAGTAGGTTTAGAGTTGTTTGTATGGAAAAATAATCTATAATAATAAAACTGTAATATGCCAATTAGACCAGATGTCCTTCCAAACGACCTTCTGGATGAAGCCAGGGCTGCAAGGGAAGCCCGGGTCTCAGGTGTCAGAGGGAAGCCAGTGCCAGCAGCCGGGGTAAGGAAGGCCTACTCTTGCACAAATTTTGTGCATTGGGCCTCCAGTTAATAAATAATAATACAAACATAAACTCTATGTTTCACGTACTCACACTGTCAACCCACTTTTAACCATCCCTGTTTATTCACTTTGGAAGATGTCAATAAACTGTATAAAGCAAAATATCTCTAGACTTTCTGTTGCTTGTAATTTTTCAAATGCTAACCCTTTCATTATTGCTTTGGTACTGCTATTCCTTTCAGTATGATTAAGAAGTTTGGAGATAAAGCATGTTTTCCAAGAATTGCATGGATTTTACTTAAGAGCCACCTCTATGCTTGATGTGAGATGTATAAATTAGCAGAGTTAATACTCTGTCTTCTAAGTGCAATAGATATCTTTTCATATGCAAAAGAGGTGAGCTCCAGAAAGTCAGTCTTTACAGCAATATTCATGCATTAAACAAATCTATATTAAGACAAAGTATCTTTGTCCCCGAGAAATGTTCTAGTGAAGAAAAGAGTGGAAAGTTAGCCATTACATTTATAAGGGTTGCTGTGGTTCATCTGGGGTATATTTTGTTGACACTTCTGAAGTCATAACAATTTTTTTCATGAGAAGACAACATGTCTTCTTACTCCAGTAAGCTTCTGTGTTCATTCTACTGTTTCTGAGTCTCAAATGTGGTGCTCCCACTCTCACTCAGGCTTTGATACTCTCAGGAACCCCCAAATGGGGAACATGAAGACCTTTGGAGTCCTGTGTTCTAGGGGAACACTATTTAAAAGAAAGAAAGAAAGAAAGAAAGAAAGAAAGAAAGAAAGAAAGAAAGAAAGAAAGAAAGAAAGAAAGAAAGAAAGAAAGGAAGGAAGGAAGGAAGGAAGGAAGGAAGGAAGGAAGGAAGGAAGGAAGGAAGAAAGGAAGAAAGGAAGAAAGGAAGAAAGGAAGGAAGAAAGGAAGAAAGAAAGAGAGAGAAAGAAAGAACCACTGTAGAGTTCTCAAATTAAACTAATCAGACTGAATACATCAGTCTGTCTGTCTTTCTTGTTTCCTGGCTCCTGACCTCTTTTCCTGACACTTGTCCATAGTTTCTCTGCCCCCAAACTATCAATAAACCAAAGGAAGAAGAGCCGAAGAAAAATTTGTGAATGGCCACTTCTCTCATCTCCAACTCACATTCATGGTTTATGTTTTATTTTTTAAACTTTTTTTCTGACAAGATTTCCTCCTTTCTTCTCTAGTGTATTGCCTCAGAGGGCAAGACATGGTCCTTGAATAGTGGTTGTACTAGAGGATTGTGAGGCGAGAATTGGTAACTAACAGGAGAGCTACAGTATTTTCATTCCCATTGTCTTAACAAGCCAAAGAATCATTCTTTTATCGTGCCTATATTTCTTGCCTTTCAAATTATCTATTCAATACATATTTATTTGGCACCAGTACCTGTCATATTTGTGTTAGTTTCTAGGGATATAAAGATAAATTGGATATGGGCTCTTCTCTCAGGTGTCTTTCCATTTAATATAAATATGCCTTAATACATCCAGCTACACATTGGTTATGGTAGATTATGTTTCCAAAGATGGTCATAATAATATTTCCCATCCTATATGCTCTTTGTCAATGGGGTTTTGCCATCCTCATATAAACATGTGTAGTCCAACCAGCGTGCTCAGTAGTTGAGCATCGACTTATGATCTAGGAGGTCACGGTTTGATTCTTAGTCAGGGCACATGCCTGGGTTGTAGGCTCATTCCCCAACAGGGGCGTGCAGGAGGCAGTCCATCAACGATTCTCTCATCATTGATATTCTATCTCTCCTTCTCCCTTCCTCTCTAAAATCATTAAAAATATATCTTAAAAAATGTGTAGTTGATTTTCCCTCCCTTTGGATTTGGGCTTGCTCTGTGAGTTATTTTTGTCGATAATATGTGAAGAAATTGATGTTGCATAATGTTCAAGGCCAGGCCTTAAGTGTCTATCTGGAATACCTTTGTTGGAAAACAGTCACTATTTTGTGAGGAAACCCAAATAGTTAAGTGCAGATGCCCAAGTGAAGAAAACAGAAGCTCCCAGCTAATAAGTACAACTGAGCTCTCACCAGAGGCTTGTCCTACATGTTGGCCATGTGGATGAGACCAGTTTTGGATTTTCCTGTGAGCTCAGACCAAATGAATCAGAATAACTTCCCAGGCAACCCACAGAATATGAAATTAACACATTATTGTGGTTTAAGCCATTGAAATTTAGGGTAGTTTGTCGTGCATGCAGCAATAGGCAATTAAAAACAAGTATGTAGCTTACATTTTTCTCTAGGACTGGCCTACCATACTTGAATTCAAATATATGAATAATATACTGTATTTAAGTGAGTAAATATAAATTTTATTTTAGTTCTCACAAAAGCAATTCTATGTAAGCAATCATTTCCACTGTACCGTAGAATGGGGAAGTATTATTTCATTCTTTATTCAACAAGAATCTGGGGGACTCTGCTATAAATCAGGCATAAGTCTTGGCACTGGGGAAGGAAGTAGGACCTCCACCCTTAATAATTCTCAGTCTGCCTAGTAAAAGAGGTAGACAATTGCATTTCAGAAATAAATGATGTTTTACATTGAAAAATGTAGCCGACTCCCTGGAGGTCCCATTTTCACATCCCTAGAGCCCACTTCTGAATTCAGCTCCAGTCACTGTAGAAGTTTCCATGTTTGCTCAGACTCGCATTGCCATGGCAGGACCCACTTCAAGCTCCTGTCACCCATCTTCCTGCTTTTTGCCTTAGGGACTTCTCCAACACAATGAAGCCTCTGTCTGAACATTTAGGAGACTTAGTAACACCAGGGGCAACTCTAACTAAATGAAGAAAGGCAGGCAGTGAATAATGGAAGCTAGCCTTCATCATTCATATGGGCATTTCTAAAGAACATTCTGCAGGCTTCTTAGAGTTTCCAAAGGAATTAAGCTTTCTGGGCACCCTCAATAATGCACACTTATCTATGCTTTGTTTCTTCCTGGTACCACTCTTCTTTTTCCTTCTCTCTTCACAAAGAAACTACCTGCATCAATTCTGTTTTCAGGTGAACTGAAAACAAAACAATGGACAGTGTGCTCCAGGAGCATAGAGGAGGGCCACTTGAGACTGGAACAAGATAAGCAACTTGTCTTTGGTGTAAAAGTGTGGTCAGCAGAACACATGGTGATTGAATGATGAATTGGCTGAGTGATTAAAGGAAGGAGCTATCATCGTCCTAATCTGAACAATAGGCATGTGTTAACTTTAAATCTGTAGTACCCAAATTCAGGATCCTTTTGGCTACTAAGAAAGGCAGGAGAAGAAAATCAGAGAGAGTAGGATGGTTGAGAATCAGATGAATAAATGCAGTTACCAGATGTTTATTTTAAATTTAAAATTAATGTGGTGAAAAAGTATATAGTTTGTCAAGAGAGTCTATGGAATGGAAAATATTAATAACAAGAATGTCTTATAAATGATGTACTCCCCAAACAGCTGAGTATACAAGATAAATTCAATTTCAAAGCCCTTGTGTCATTAACAAACTGCTCATGCTTGTCTCACTAGGCTTATGGATTCTCCAGGACCTTCTGTGCATTGCCTCACATGGTAAAAATTCATTAACTTCTCTTTCCTATTTTGTTATTGTTTGACCTCTGAATTAATTTGTCTCTGTAGAATTTCCATCACTATTGTTTTTTCAGACAAAATTAAAGAGTAAATTCAGTTAGAGTGAAAAATGTTGTACAACTTCTCACTAGTTCCAGTTGTGTTTAGCATTGCTTGTGGGCCAGCAAAAGTAGCAAGGAACCAAGTATTCCACTTGATCAGTAGTTTTCATGTTTTAACAAGATGTTTCATGGAGAGTTGCTTTATTGGTGCAGAAAGAATGATCTAGGGGTTAATTGTTCATTTCAATTTTAGGGAAAGCTAAATGAAATAAGTGTGCTCCGGCTGGAGTCCAGTGGCTCAGGGTGGAAATGAATATCTCTGAGAACAGCCATTGTTCTCCCCCTTGCGTCACTTACAGGAGAAGGCATAGCAACTCGTCTCATCTCCTCATTTCATTTCACATTAGCTTCATTCATACGTCAAAGTGGGAAGAGTCAGGGTTGTGAATGTGGGAAGTGAATCAGAAACATACCTGAGCCGCGTGTATTTAGAATATTTTATTCAGTTGGCAGGATTTCCATTTGTGAGGAATTTTATCTTAATAGGGATGCTCAACACACAAGTAATATCTACAGATAAATTTTCAAGAGTCATGCTAATTGCTATATTACATAAAAACCAAATTTGTAAATTGGACCACATATTTGAAGTTAAATCTGTGCTTATTTGTGTATTTTAAAATATATATCTGTGATAAAATTATGTAGTAATCAGTTCTATGATGCTTAAATTAGAATTTTTACAAGTTATTTGCAATCTACATAATCTATTTTTTAACTTCTATTACTTTTCCTCAACATGTTTTGCCTGTTTTCTATTTCAAGCCAAATAGTAAAAGCATTATTTTTTAAATACCTGTATGCATTTTTCTCTTCATGTATCTCAGCTCTTTCTTAAACATTATTTGTCATGTTTTTTAAAAAAAATCTGCCATTTGAGGCATAATAAAGCCTTGATTCTGTAACTATACTTTTCAATGGCTCCAGATTGCCATCAGCTCCAGGGCAAACAGCTAAAACTGCTGTCAATGCAGGGCATTCCCAGAAAAATGTCGTCAGCGGTGGCTGCATTCCTGCTTTTGCCTGTTCTGAACTTCTAAATCTTAGGTCAGGAAGAGTTCACCTTACTTAGTGGTCTGCGAATAACCATCAGCACTATTATTACTACACACTCAGATTTCAGTTCTCAATAGAACTGAATAGTCAGGAATTTTGTTCTGCTTTGTTCACTATTGAATCCCCATTGCCCAGCACAGTGCCTGAAACATAGAAGGAACTCAATACATATTTTTGAGCAAATACATTATAATTAATTGTAGTGTGAAATAGTAACAATAACTATCATTTTATTGATTTGTGACAAATACTCTGTGAAAACGATCAGACCTTTCCTTCCATTTTCCCCTCATTTAATCACTTTTCATTTTTCAATTGCATTTTAATTATGAGCTGTTCAATTGGACCTAGAGCCAACAGAGGGACCTGTTTTTTTTTGGAAAATAGTTCTAAAACTTCACAAATCTCAACACACAGCTGGCAGACTGAGCTCACCAGTGTGATTCTTATCCTTATACTTCCCTCCTTGTAGCTCTCAGAATAACCATCATGAACCTGGTGGCCAGCTGTCTGTGACATTTTTGAAGCATTGGGCGTATTTCCATTTATCCCTGCACCCTCCCACACCTCATGTCCCCTCCCACCACATTCATGACAGATTTGAATCTGATCCTCTTTAGAGAGTCTTGTGTGCTCTAGGTCCCAAATGCAGGCTTAGCCACATGAACTACAATATCACAACATACAGGGCATGAGGTGGGGGACAAAAGAAGGTTTACAGCTGTGAGTATATGAAACACAGATAATTCTTGTATTATTATTATTATTATTTATTAACTGTCTTATTTTCCATAAGAATAACTGTTAACCTACTTTTCCCCATCATGTATGTGCACTGATACTAATTTGGAGTCTCTCCTAATCAAAGAGCAAGTGTTAGCAACAAGTAAGCATGGCAAAAGAATAGCCTCTGTCCTGGCCCATGTATGAGCAGGGTTCTCTGAATGTAATAATGATATTAGAGAGGCTTTGAAACCCTGAGTGGGAAGGATATCTAAATGAGGGTAGACTAGATTATAGTATCAAGCGGACCAAACACAAAAATTAATTCTGTTGGTCAGGCTGTTCTGCTCTATGCAGTCATTCTGATGTCTCTGATAACAAAGATGGCATTATCCTTTATGCATGATTTTCAAAGTTGCTTGGGAAATTGTCCATTTCAATTGCATGGAAGAAGAAATGAATGACTTCAAGGAATAAGTTCTTTATTGGCCAAAGCTGGAAGATGCACCTCAATTCTGCTCATATTCATTTGGTAGGAACTCAGTTGTCATGCCTAACACCAAAGAAGGCAGAGGAATATAGTCCAATCAAAAGCTCTTTAAGAAGAAACAGATTGTGCTCTAACTGGTTTGGCTCAGTGGATAGAGTGTCGGCCTATGGACTGAAGGGTCCTGGGTTTGATTCCAGTCAAGGGTACATGCCTGGGTTGAGGGCTTGATCCCCAGTAGGGGGTTTGCAGGAGGCAGCCAATCAATGATTCTCCCTCATTATTGAGGTTTCTATCTCTCCCTCTCCCTTCCCCTCTAAAATCAATCCTATATAATAAAAGCCTAATATGCAAATTGTCCCCTCAGGCAGTAGTTCAACCAGGAGTTTGACCACTCACTATGATGTGAACTGACCATCAGGGGGCAGCATGGAACATGACAGGTATCTGCAACCTCTCGCTGGCTACCTGGGGGCGGGGTGACAGAGACGGAGGTTCCATGAGAATGTGGGGTGTCCACCAAGCTTGCTCTCACTCCCCTGCTACCCTCCGCCAGGATGCCAGGGCTCGCGTGCCAGGAAGCCCCCGCACTCAGGTGCTGAGTGCCCGCAAAGAGTCTGCCCTGCACTCATGCGGCCTCTTCTGGGTAAGCCAGGCTGAAGCCATCAGGACCACAGGGGCCGGTCAGGCTCCCTGTGGGTTTGCACAGGAAAGCCAGCTGGGAGAGAGTGTGCTGCCCGCTCAGCTTCTGTGCAGCACAGCTGGGTGGCCCAGAGGCCCACTCGGTGCTCTGGCCCACTGCTTCTCCACATGGGGACTCGGGCGACTTGACTCAGGCGGAGGGGGACACGCCAGGGCTGGGGGCCCAAGTGCTGCCCAGGGCCCAGAGATCAAGTGGGACCTGCCCTTCCATGCCAGGCCTAGGGATTGCACCCATGAATGAATTTCATTTACCAGGCCTCTCTCTAGTAAAAATATATTTTAAAAAATAAAAAGGAGAAGAAACACTGTGGCAGCCATGAACATTCACAGTTCACATATCCTGCAGCAGAGCCCATAGTTAACTATTGTTCCCAGCTGCTGTCCCTCTGCATCCACCACTGTATGAGGATTATGCCAAGTCTCATACTACAAACCTTCAAGTGCATCCTTTAGCATGGCTGCTTCCTAAACTCTACCTAAAGTCTTGTTCATGAAACTTTATGTCAAGATTTACAAGTGCAGAGTAGAATGTAGTAGTTAAAAGTATAGACTCCAGATCCAAAAGGTCTGGGTGACCTTGGACAGATTACTTAATCTCTCTGTCCTGTTTCTTTATCTGTAAAGGGAGGATTAAAAGAGTTATGTATGCAAAATTGTTAGAAGAGCATGTGGCACTTATTAACTATTAGTTGTTATTATTCTGCAACTATGCTCTATGAGATTTTGAGTTCTTTTTTTGTAATCCTCACCTGAGGATATGTTTTTATTAATTTTAGAGAGAGAGGAAAGGGGAGGAGAGAGAGTGAAAAAGATCAATATGAGAGGGAAACATCTATGGGTGGCCTAACATCTATGTGCCCCAACATCTATGTGCCCCAACAGGGTATTAAACCTGCAGCTTAGGTACGTGCACTGACTGGGAATCGAAATTGCAACCTTTTGGTTTACAGGATTATGCTTCATCTAACCAAGTCACTTGGCCAGGCCTAGAGTTCCTTTTTTTTTTTTTTTTTTAATGATCTTGAAAGCTGTCAGGGTGAGGTTCTAGACTTCTTATTCCAGTTTTGACCAAAGAAGCTCTAGTTTTATCAGGTTTTTTGTGTGTGACTTTGTTGGTGAACACAGTCTAGGCTTCAAGCTTTTCCTCAGTTAAAAGAGCCACTTTGGCCAAGTAGCTTCCACTTCACTTCCAGGAGTATATCTGATGCCTATTCAGAGCAGGGGTATAAAGGACGAGCCATACCACCCACTGCTGGACAATTGTGATAGACCATTCAGAGCTCCTGTGAATCTGGGAAGGTTTGTCTGTCCTACATTGCAATTGAGCTGCTTCTTCTGCCAAGTCTTGCTTCCTCCTTCTCCCTTTCACAGGTGTTGCTAACCCCTCCTAAACCCACTGCCTGCCAAACTTCCTATCAGTGCTCTCAACGCCTGCTGCTGGAAAACCCAACCTGCAAGAATTTCTATGTAAGATTCTTAAAAACAAACAAACAAACATACATAGAAACAAGGGAAACCACTGGTGGTGTCTACACAGTTTAACCTCATCTAATGACCTCATTGCTTTATTTCTTTAGGATATTTCTGTAATGAGATTACAAGCTTCTCAAGGGCAAGAACTTGAATACTAGTATATAGAAGGAAAGGCTGAATGCCTACTTACCTGACTCACTGGCTCTTTTGTTGGTTAATTGATGGAAATTTACATTAAATAAATCAGTGATATGCAACAAAATTAACATGTGAGTTTATTCCCGACTTCCTAATATAGCAACAAAAAATAGTACTTCAAATAACTTGTTCTAATTTCACAAAGGAAAGTCACAGGAAAAGAGTTAGGTTTAAAAAAACACACCAAACTGTCACATGTATGTTAACCAAAGTCTTCACTAATTACTTACTAGCTTGCCCAAATTCTTTGGCATTCTCTGTTTCAGTCAGACAGATAATAATCTACTAAACATAGCATCATATGTCAATGTTTGTCTCTGAACATTCAGGCCCAACCTGCTGATGCCCCCAGGAGCCAGAGGAGCCGGCTGCAACAGGATCTGCCTTGCAGACTGCCACTGATGACTCTAACAGTTGAGACTTCTTAATAGTGAATTGAAATCAGCCTCGGTAAAACTTTTAACCTATTTTCTTCTTTTTTACCATTTGGGGGGAGGCAAATAAGTCTACACTCTTAAAGATTACAATCCTTTAAATACTTTAAGACAGCTCTTGAAATTCCCTTATGATGTTTTCTTTTCCAAGCTAACAATTCTTTGTTCCTTTAAGAAATGAGATTTTCAGACTATTTGCCATTCTGGCCGTCTTCCCTTGGATGCATTCGAGTTACTCAAAGTCTATCAGAAAGTGTGGCAGCCAAAATTTAATATCATACAGCACAGTTCATTGGGACTATTAGTTTCAGTGTTTTGATCACTGTTTCTATTACCGCTGTCTACGTTTGCAGTGATTTTTTTTAGCTCCTTGTTTTATTATGAGGTCCACCCTAGTGGCATTCCTGTCAGATCTTTATGATTTTACTTTTCTCCAGTTTAATTAGACATTTACAACATTAAAAATTTCCTCCCACCTCTCCTCCTCCCAACTCCATCCCTCCTGCCCCAGCAAGGATAGAATTTCCTCATTAATATCATGGAAAATGTTTCCCATCTGGCCTTTTTAAAAAACCATTATAAGTAGGAATCTTACTCAGATGTTGAGTGACACGGTTCCACTTACAGAATACTGGCTCTCTGTGTATACTTTATAGGATCTCTGGGATCACTGCATGTAAAATACAATCCATGAAATAGAATTTTATTTTTATAAAGGTAAATTGATTCAGGAGAAGGAAAATTTCTCCCCAAACCTTCTGGAAATTCAAAGCAAGGTTCCTATTGTCATTGTTTGTGGATTTTGTTGTTTAGTCTAAATTTTATATTTTGTTTATATTGAGCTAAGTCTACACACCTTTGTAGTTCCTGGGATCTAGCTTCTTGTTTAATTGCTTCAGAAATTCTGTCTTGTGAGACACCTAGCACAAGAAAATTGTGTAAGCTATCTTTTTTTTTAATCTGTACCTTATACACAATCTGGTAGCAGGTAAAGCCAAGAACTAATTATGCAAATTATTTACACAAATATAACACAACCTATGGTGATTTATTTCCTGCAAAAGTGTGATTACCATTCTTATTATTTATGAAAAATTGATATTTCCCAGAAGTTCAAAATACAATATAAAAGTAATAGCTAGTATTTACTCACATGTTGTTACATATCAGTCGTTAGTAACAGTGAACTGAAGTTTCCTGAAATTTTGTCTCTCACCAAAGCAACCTTTATATCACTTAGGAATTCCTGGAAGGAAAATGAATTCCAGAACAGATAATTTCCATAGCAAATTTTACTTGGAGTCGGTCAAGAAATTTTAAAAATGGAGACCATTGTTTTGAGCCTTCAACTTCTGAAATGTACCCTCCAGAACAATACTTGAAATTCCCCAAAGGTAGTGACTGTGTCAGGCTCATCTTTGTAACCTCAGTTCCTAACACCAGATTGGTCAGAAGTAGGTCCTAAAGAGATGCTTGTGGATGGAGTGAATAATGAATGAATAAATAACGAGTGACAACTTTGAGAGTGAACATCTTGTGTCACTCACAGGCATTCCATGGAAAAGACAGTGAGAGCCAGGGATGATCAGGGGAGCTACAGAGGAGCAAATGTAAAAGGAACATTGTTGGGAGACCAGAGAGGACAAGATGTAGCAGCAGGATGGGAAATCACTAGGGACGACAGATATGGCAGGAGTTGGAGGTGACCAGCAACAGGAACAGGAAGAGAACCAATGAGCCTCTGGAAAGTCTGTACCAGGAAGGAGATGGCGCTGTGTGCTGAAACAATGTGGGAAGACAACTCTCAGGAAACAGACAGAGCATATGTAGCTTGTTCACTGAGGGATTTAAACATTACATTTGATATATAAAATTAATAAAGATGATGAAAAAATTAAAGAACAATGAAATGGATGCAAAGATGTCTTTAACTACATGTGTTTAATGATCATAACAATTTATTATAAAATGCTTGTAGCTATAGTCATGCTCATGAGATGAATGATTATCACGAAATAAAAACAGCTGTGGGGAAATCACAAACCAACAATATCAATAAAAGCAGTAAAATTAAAAGATGTACCTTGAAATATTATTTAAGCAGACAGTACATATGCAGTTATCTTTTATGCTATATATGACTCAATTAAAATGCAATTATAAAAACATGGTCATATTTGTAAACATTCTGTATCATCCAACATAATCTACCACAGGAAGTTTTTAATGCATTGGTATGTCTTGATAATTATACACTTAAAAAGACTGTATCGTACCATCTACATTGCAACTTGCTATAGTATAAGAATAGCAAATATTAGTTAGATGGGGTGGAGAACTTCAAGTTTTATATAAGAGCATCTGTACTATGACTAACAGATATGGATCAATGTTCATTAGGTGTAAAAGCTAATGATAATATATATAGGCAATAGCCAGGAGAGAAATCTCATATTGGAGTTTTAAATTAATAACATCTTATTACATATTGTTAGCAATATTGCTTAGATTTTTTTCTTTTTGAAAAAGAATTAACCTGGATATGCAAGTGGATGCATTTTGTTATTCTTTGAGAGTATGTGTATATAATAAGTTTTTAAGTTCTATATGTTTTATTTAATTTGAATATATATTTTTTAAATTTTTATCTAATTTATGATTTAACAAATTCATGAACTTTATTATTTGTGGAGAAACACACTCCCCTATATTATTATATAACTTTATATATGACAATTAATAATGTAGTTTGCATTTACATAAAGATTTTTTTGCCTACTTTACTTCTTTTTCTCACAGTAATTCCATATGATAAGCAGATTAGGTATAATCTTCATTTCAGAGATAAAGTAGGAGAAATAATGAAGTTAAGTATTTTGATTAAGGGCATATAATTACTTGATTTCCTAGGGCTAGAAGTCAGTTTTTCCAAATTGGGTTTCTTTGACACCCCCTCAGACCTTTTTGCCTTCTGTTTCTAGATGTGCCCGTCACAAATGGCTGAATAGAGTCTCTACTCAGAATGCTGAATTCTGAGTAGGTGAAGGCAGACAATCGGTATTCATTATAGGTGAATAATAACTGCTGCCTGTTAGGTTCACAACTTTGAGGGCCAAGCAGGATACTTTCTCATTTCCAAAAATAATAAAGTATTACCTCTTTTACTCATAGTGATCATATCAACCCCCTCAAAAACGATCACTTTATAACAGAAATCAAGCAATCACCATTTTAGGAAGAAATAAGCATTAAATAGTGGGGTTATAATGGAAGAACTTCAGTTACAAAACTTGACTGTCATCTTCCTGGTGAGAATATTTAAAATGCATTATATAGATTTTAGAAATATAAGAGGTGGCATGTCCTTCTGGACAGCAGACCACATTCCACTCAGTAACCTTGATCATCTATCACCATAAACACTCTCCTTTTCTGAAGGTTCCAGCTCATGAATTTTTCAATATCATTCTTTTTCATAATAGTTTTGATTTTTTCTTTGACTCTCCATTATGCCATTAATAAAATTCCATAGAGACCTTTTTCAAGTAGAACAAGAGCAGCACTTAATTACCAGAATTAGAAATGACAAACATCACAGGTTTTATCTAGTTGATCTCCTCTAAGTAGTCCTTGTGTAAATTTGAATAATCTTAAATCCATGACATTTAACTTCTTACAAAGACTTCTGAAATAATTTTTAAACTTTTTACATTTCTCCTAGAAAAGGGCAACATTTTTTCTTTCTTAATATGAGCCATAATAAGAATAGTAGCTATCATGCAAATATTAGCTTTTGTTTCCAATAAAGAATTTTCTTTTTTCTTTCTTTCTCTAAAGTTGTTTCCCATGCATCAATATTAATATAATCTCCAGATAAACAAATTTATCTGTTAGAGCAGTTCAGATTCTTTGCTTATAAGTTATAAAAATTGACTATGGCTGACATAAGCAGGAAAACTTGTTGAGAGAATGACAGACAGTTCCAAATATCAACAGAAAAGTAAACCAAATTGTGAAAAATATACTGTATATAGAAACAAGATCAACTGTGAGAGTTTAAGTGTCAAGAATCACTCAGCTCTCTAATCAGGGCTCTCCACTGGAATAAAAGAACTCAGGTCATTTTGTCTATTGATTCTTTCAAGAGTCAAAGTACCAACCATGAGAATCTAGTGGCCAAGATTGGATTACATACAGTACCTCAATTAGTATAAGTCAAAACAGCTTGATTTTCAGTCTCATTAAGACTATGCAAAATGAGAGGAAGGCAATTATTCTCAATAAAAACAGGATACTCCTAGCAAAGAAAGAAGGAATAAGTACCAGGCAGAAAAACATAGCAGCAGTAACAAAACATGTCCAATACCATAAATCACAGTTCAAACATTTTTTAAAAAAGAATATAATACCAAAAAAAAAGAATATAATTCTGGAAGCTAATTAAAATGCTGGACACATATAACTTTTATTTCTTCTGTGGCCAGATATCTGGAACTCAAGATCTATAGTCACTTAACTTCCTAAACACTTCTTACTTTTTAATTCCCAGCAGTCAGCCATTGGTACCAAACTCTTTATCAAAATCGGTACCCCTGAAATATCTAATCATTTACTTTTAACTGAGGCCAGTGAACATTCTTTTCTGTTCAATGGGCTCACAATCTCCATGGCATCCAATTTTAATGACTACAATCTGTGGCACTTCTTTATTATTTGACAAACAATTATTAAATAAGTACAGCTGTTACTCACTAGAATGGAGAAATACTAAGACTGCTAGACCCTTGAGGGGGTTCACATTTAAGTGGGATAAACTGAGCTTAAAAAATTATGGCATTGTATACCATGGGATTATAGACTAATCACTTATCTGCACACAAAGAGAAGAAGATTATTGGACAGAGAAGGATGAAGTGTAGTGGGGAGAGAAAAGGATGCACACAAAAATTTTATCCTATCTAATAAAAGAGTAATATGCAAATTGACTGTCACTCCAAGACACAAGATGGCTGCCCCCATGTGATCAAAGATGGCTGCCCCCATGTGGACACAAGATGGCTGCCACAAGATGGCCTGCAGGGGAGGGCAGTTGTGGGCAGTTAGGGGTGACCAGGCCAGCAGAGGAGGCCAGTTGGGGGAGACCAGGCCAGCAATGGAGGGCAGTTGCGGGGGACCCAGGCTTGCAGGGGAGGGCAGTTGGGGGATACCAGGCCTGAAGTGGAGGGCAGTTTTGGGTGATCAGGCAAGCAGGGAGGGCAGTTGTGGGCAGTTAGGGGTGACCGAGCCAGCAGAGGAGGGCTGTTGGGGGAGATCAGGTCAGCAGGGGAGGGTACTTGGGGGTGACCAGGACTGCAGGGGAGTGCAGCTGGGGGTGTCAGGCCTGTAGGGGAGAGCAGTTGGGGAGACCAGGCCTGCAGGGGAGGGCAGTTGGGGGGGACCAGGTCTGCAGTGGGGGGCAGTTGGGGAGGGCAAGGCCTGCAGTGGAAGACAGTTGGGGGGGGACCCAGGCATGCAGGGGAGGGCAGTTGGGGGGGACCAGGCCTGCAGGGGAAGGCAGTTGTGGGTGATCAGGCCAGCAGGGAGGACAGTAAGGGGTGACCAGGCCAACAGAGGAGGGGAGATGGGGAGACCAGCCCAGCAGGGGAGGGCAGTTGGGGGGGACCTGGCCTGCAGGGGAGGACAGTTGTGGGGGACCCAGGCCTGCAGGGGAGGGCAGTTGGGGGAGACCAGGCTGGCAGGGGAGGGCAGTTGAGGGTGACCAGGGCAGCAGGGGAGGGCAGTTATAGGGGTAACCAGGCCAGCAGGGGAGGGCAGTTGGGGAAGACCAGGCCTGCAGGGGAGGACAGTTAGGGGTGACCAGGATGGCAGGGGAGGGAAGTTAGGGGCAATTGGGTGGCCAAGGAGCAGTTAGGCATCAATCAGGCTGGCAGGAGAGTGGTTAGGGGGTGATCAGGCTGGCAGGCAGAAGTGGTTAGGGGCAATCAGGCAGAGGCAGGCAAGTGGTTGGGAGCCAGCAGTCTGGTGGGATCGGGCCTAAACGGGCGGTCAGATATCCCTCAAGGGGTCCCAGATTGGAGGGGGTGCAGGCTTGGCTTAGGGACACCCCCCAGCGCACGAATTTTGTGCACCGGGCCTCTAGTCATGATATAACAGGGGAATTCACAGCACCGCAAGAAGCTATGTATGATTCAAGTTAAGAATGTCAGAAGCTAAACTTGTATGGACAGACAGGGGCTTCATTGAAAAGCCATCTGTGTGACCTATGAAGGAACTTAAATGTTAGCCTATAGTGGGGTGCAATTGAAAGTTTTAATACAAAGCAATAATAATATCTGTGTTATAAGAAGACTAGTCTAGTGACTGTAGATGGGACTAGCTTAGGAATGGAAAGAGGAAGATATTTTAACACTATTGCAGCAGTCCAAACCAAAAATTAATAATGCAGATTAAGACAGTTGTATTAATTTCCTGGATCTGCTGTAATAAATCAGCACAAACTCAGTGGTTTAAAACAACAGAACTTGGCCCTAGCTATTCTGATTTTGTGGATAGAGGGTTGGCCTGAGGACTAAGGGTTCTGGGTTTGATTTCAGTCAGGGGCATGTACTTCAGTTGCAGGCTCTTTCCCTGACCCTGGTTGGGCATAGGCAGGAGGCAACCAATCAAAAACACATCAATGTTTCTCTTTTTCTGTCTCTCTGCCTCCCTTCCATTTTCTCTAAAAGTCAATGGGAAAATATCCTCAGTGAGGATTAAGAAAAAGCAAATAAAAAAGCAGAACTTTATTCTCCCACAATTTTGGAGGCCAGAAATTGAAATTGTGGTAATGACAGGTCTGTGCTCCCACAAAGAACCTGTGAGAGATTTTGTTCCTTGCCTCTTCCAGCTTCTGGTGGCTGCCGGCATTCCTTGGCTATGGCCCTGTCAATCCAATCTCTGCCTTCATCATCACATCTACTCTTCTGTCTTTAAAATTTCCCCTGGGTGGCCAGTGCAGGCACAGAGACCACGCCTTCTTGAGAAACAGAGCTGCTTGAGACTAGGATCCTGGCCTCAGCACCACCCAGTCTGGTCTCAGACATAAACCAGGACCCTGCAGCCACTGAGGACAGAGACCTGCGACCACTGCTGCAGACCAACAGACAACAAGAATCCAGACATCGCATCCACAGATTTCTGTGAGTCAAGGAGCCTATCCCCCTCCCCGCAGGCTTATGGGCAGTGCCATATTAACTGATAGACCCACCCCTCGCACTGGCCACAGCACCACTACTAGAATTTGAGCCTGCACACTCACAGAGACTGGAAATCTGCTCCCAGCAATGCAATTGGGCGACCAAACCCAAAGCCAACGCAGGGCGGCAGTGCCACCTGACTTCTATTCAGGACAAGTGCACACGGAAGTCTGTTTTCTGCAGCACAGGAGCAGACCCCTGGCTGACACAGTGCTACTGTGCAACCCAGTCCCCCAAGATGACTGGGACCCCGATTCTCTGGGTGGGAGGCAGCACTGAGCACCACTGACTTGACTCTGTTTCTTATTGCGTGCGCCTGGGATCCCTGACTCGCAGCACATTCACACTAAGAGCCAGTGACTACAATTCTTGGTGCCTGCACATACAGGGACACTGATTCTCAGCAAGAAGCCACATGAAGCAACAGAGAATCTGATACTCGATTCTTGGTGCAGACACAGGGGAACTCTGACTCCTGGCACATACTAGGGGACTCTGATTTTCAGCACATGTCAACAGTGCAGTGCAGGTAGGGTCCCTGATTCTAGGTGCGCTAACTGTCTCTAGCTCATACACACACTGAGTGCTGGTAGCACTGACCCTGGGTGAGCCTGGTTCCCACCAACCCACGGTAGCCACACGTCTTAGTGTTGGGGCACTTCAGTGACACTCAGGTGGTGCGAAGCTCCCACTGCACACGGCCCAGGTCCACAGAACTTGAAGTTTGAACCTTCTGGTGATAGTCAGAATGGGGAGACAACACAATCCCCAGAGGAAAGAAAATGAGGAGTCACCAAAAAAAAGGAAATTAGTGAAACTGAAGCATGCAACATGACCGAAAAAGAATTCAGAGTAATGGTTGTGCAATTCTTACATTGGATGGATGAGAAAATCAACAACCTATGCAAGAATCAGGAAGAAATGAAAAGTGATATAGCTACAATCAAAAACACTATGGAAAGTTTCAACAGTGGACTAGAAGAAGCAGAGGACCGAATTAGTGAGTTAGAAGATAAGGTAGAGAAACAAGCTCAATCTGAACAGCAACTGGAGACAAAAATTAAAAAGCAGGAAGAGAGCCTAAGGGAACTTTGGGACAACATGAAACGAAGTAACATACATATAATAGGGCTGCCAGAAGGACAAGAAGAGCAGCAAGGATTAGAAAATCTATATGAAGAAATAATGACAGAAAACTTCCAGCATATGGGGAAGAAAAAAGTTACACAAGTACAGAGAGTCCCAAGCAAGATCATTCCAAAAGATCCACATCAAGACATGTCACAATTTCAATGGCAAGTATTGATGACAAAGAGAGAATCTTAAAGGATGCAAGAGAGAAACAGAGAGTTACCTACAAAGGATCCCTCGTCAGATTATTAAATGATTTCTCAACAGAAACACATCAAGCTAGAAGGGAATGGAAGGAGGTATACAAAGTGTTGCAAAGCAAAGGACTGAATCCAAGAATACTCTATCCAGCAAGACTATAAATCAAAATTGAAGGGGAAATCAGGAGCTTCACAGGCAAAAAAAAAGGCTAAGGGAGTTTATCACCACCAAACCAGCAATGCAAGAAATGCTAAAGGGAACACTGTAAAAAGAAGAAATAAAAAGGTAAGAAGGAACATAGGCACAAAAATAGAAATGACTACAAACACGTACCTTTCAGTAATAACTTTAAACATAAATGGACTAAATGCTCCAATCAAAATACATTGAGTGGCTGAATGGATAAAAAAAACACGAAACATATATATGCTGTCTACAAGAGACCCACCTCAGAACAAGGGACTCACACAGACTGAAAGTGAAAGGATGGAAAAATATCTTTCAGGCAAATGGAAATGAAAAGAAAGCTGGGGTAGCAATACTTATATCTGACAAAATAGACCTCAAAGTGAAGGCCATAACAAGAGATAAGGAAGGCCACTTCATAATACTAAAGGGATTGATACAACAACAGGATATAACCCTGATAAACATATATGCATCCAATGCAGGAGCACCCAAATACATAACATAACTCCTGAAAGATATCAAGGGAGAGATAGACAACAATACAATCATAGTAGCGGACTTTAATACACCACTGATATCACTGGATAAATCCTCTAGAAAAAAAAATCAGCAAAGATTCAGCAATCCTAAATGACTCACTAGATCAGATGGACTTAACTGACATCTTCTGAACATTTCACACCAAAGCCACGGAATATATGTTCTTCTCAAGTGCACATGGGACATTTTCAAAAATAGACCAATATTGATTGGGTCACAAGCAAAGTCTCCCCAAATTCAATAAGATTGAAATCATACCAAGCATCTTCTCAGACCACAATGGCATAAAATTAGAAAAATAATACAATAAAAATAATCCAAAAATCTTAAATACTTGGAACCTGAATAGCATGCTATTAAATAATGACTGGGTTACCAAAGAGATCAAAGAAATTAAAAACATCCTGGAAACTAATGACAACAAAAATACAACAATCCAAAATCTATGGGACACAATGAAAGCAGTCCTGAGAGGGAAGTTTATAGCTCTACAGGCCTACCTAAAAAAAAAACACAAAAAACAAACAAACAAACAAACAAAAAAAACCAAGAAAAAATGGTAGTAAATCATCTAACTCTACAACTCCAAGAATTAGAAAGAGAGCAACAACAAAAGCCAAGAATGAGCAGAAGGAAGGAGATAATAAAGATCAGAGCAGAAATAAATGACATAGAGACCAAAAAAAATAAATAAATAAAAATATCAATGAAACCAAGAGTTTGTTCTTTGAAAGGATAAACAAGATTGATGAACCTCTAGCCAGGCTCACCAAGAAGCAAAGAAAGAAGACTCAAATAAACAAAATCAGAAATGAGAGAGGTGAAATAACAACAGACCCCATAGAAATACAAAGGATTGTTAAAAAATACTATGAACAACTCTACTCCAACAAACTACACAACCTGGAGGAAATGGACATATTCCTAAAAAAAAATACAACCTTCCAAAACTCAATCAGGAAGATTCTAAAAATCTCAATAGGCTAATAACTATGGAAGAAATTGAAGCAATCATCAAAAAGCTTCCTGCAAACAAAAGCCCGGGGCCAGATGGCTTCGCAGGGGAGTTATAGCAAACACTCAAGGAAGAATTAAAATCTATCCTCCTCAGACTATTCCAAAAAATTCAAGAGGAAGGAACACTTCCAAGCTCATTCTATGAAGCCAGCATTACCCTAATACCAAAACCAGATAAAGACAGCACAATGAAAGAGAATTACAGGCTGCCTGTGGATTCCTCTAGTATTTTTATGGTTTCCCATCTTATGTTTAAGTTCCCTCATGAACATAGATGCCAAAATCCTCAACAAAATTCTAGCAAATCAGATCCAGCAATATATCAGAAAGATCATACACCATGATCAAGTAGGATTTATCCCAGGAATGCAAGGATGGTACAATATCTGCAAATCAATAAACGTGATACATCATATAAACAAATTGAGAGATAAAAATCACATAGTCCTATCAATTGATGCAGAAAAAGCATTTGACAAAATCCAACACCCTTTCTTGATAAAAACTCTCAGCAAGGTGGGAATAGAAGGATCATACCTCAACATAATAAAAACCATATATGACAAACCCACAGCCAACATCATACTCAATGGGCAAAAGCTAAAACCATTTCCCCTAAGAACAGGAACAAGACAGGGATGCCCACTCTCACCACTCCTGTTTGACATAGTACTGGAAGTACTAGCCATTGCGATCAGACAAGAAGAAGAAATAAAAGGCATCCAATTTGGAAAAGAAGAAGTGAAACTGTCCTTATTCGCAGATGACATGATATTGTACATAAAAAACCTGAAAGACTCCATCTAAAACTTATTAGACTTAATAAATGAATTTGGCAATGTAGCAGGATACAAAATTAATGCCAAGAAATCTGTAGCATTTCTCTACACCCATAGTGAACCTACAGAAAGAGAGACTAAAAAAGCAATCCCATTTACCATCCCACCAAAAAAATTAAGATACCTAGGAATAAACTTAACTAATGAGGTTAAAGACCTATATGCGAAAAACTACAGGACATTGAAAAAAGAGATAGAAGAAGACGTAAAAAGATGGAAGAACATACCGTGTTCATGGATTGGTAAAATCAACATCATTAAAATGTCCATACTATCCAAAGCAATCTATAGATTCAATGCACTCCCCATTAAAATACCAAAGGCATATTTCACAGACTTACAACAAACTTTCCAAAAATTCACCTGGAATTAAAAAAGACCCTGAATAGCTGCAGCAATTCTGGGAAAGAAGAACAAAGTAGGTGGGATCTCAATACCAGATTTCAAGCTGTATTACAAAGCACTGTTCTTAAAACAGCCTGGTACTGGCACAAGAACAGACATATAGATCAATGGAATAGAATACAGAACCCAGAAATCAACCCAAACCACTATGCCCAATTAATATTTGACAAAGGAGGCATGAACATAAAATGGAGTCAAGACAGTCTCTTCAACAAACGGTGTTGGGAAAATTGGACAGATACATGCAAAAAAATGGAACTGGACCACCAACTTACACCATGCACAAAAATAAACTCAAAATGGATAAAGGACTTAAACATAAGATGGGAAACCATAAAAATACTAGAGGAATCCACAGGCAGAAAAATCTCAGACATATGCCGAAGGAACTTCTTCACTGATACTGCTCCTAGGGCAATGGAAACTAAAGAGAAAATAAACAAATGGGACTACATAAAAATAAAAAACTTTTGCACAGCAAAAGAAACCATCAACAAAACAACAAGAAAGCCTACTACATGGGAGAACATATTTGCAATGTCATCACCAATAAGGATTTAATCTCCAACATTTACAGGGAAATCATACAACTTAACAAAAGGAAGATAAACAATCCTATCAAAAAATGGGCAACGAACCTAAATAGATACTTTTCTAAAGAAGACAGAAGGAAGGCCAAGAGACATATGAAAACATGCTCAAAGTCACTAATTATCCAAGAGATGCAAATCAAAACGACAATGTGGTATCATCTCACACCTGTCAGAATGGCTATCATCAACAAATCAACAAACGACAAGTGCTGGCGAGGATGCGGAGAAAAAGGAACCCTCATGCACTGCTGGTGGGAATGCAGACTGGTGCAGCCACTGTGGAGAACAGTATGGAGTTTCCTCAAAAAAACTAAAAATGGAACTCCCATTTGACCCTGAGATTCCACTTCTAGGAATATATCCCAAGAAGCTAGAAATACCAATCAGAAAGGATATATGCACCCCTATGTTCATAGCTTCACAATTCACCATAGCTAAGATTTGGAAACAGCCTAAGTGCCCATCAGCAGATGAGTGGATTAAAAAACTGTGGTACATCTACACAATGGAATACTATGCTGCAGTAAAAAAGAAGGAATTCTTACCATTTGCAACAGCATGGATGGAACTGGAGAGCATTATGCTAAGTGAAATAAGCCAGTCAGAGAAAGATAAATACCACATGATCTCACTCATTTATGGAATATAATAAACAACATAAACTGATGAATAGGGACAGATCCAGTGACAGAGAAGCATCAATCAGACTGTCAAACCTCAGAGAGAAGGTAGGGGATGATGGGGGTAAGGAGGAGAGGTCAACCAAAGGACTTGTATACATGCATATAAGCCTAACCAATGGACACGAACACCAGGGGGGTGAGGGCATGAGTGGGGGACTTGGGGGGTTAATGGAGGGATGAGGACATATATGTAATACCTTAATCAATAAAGAAATTAAAATAAAAACTAATAAAAAAAGAAAAAGCGATGTTTAGAAGCAAAAAAAAAAAAATAGATTTTCCAAATGTTTCCTTTCTTTTCAGAGCTATCTTCAATCCTTGACAACTTCACTCAATATTTATTGAATGCCTACTATGTATATATATGTTTATTGATCATAATCTACTTCTTTAGAAAATAAAGTCACTTATGGTTTTAACTATACTTTTTTCTGATAATTCACATCACTAACTAAAATTACATCATTGCTCCTGAATTCTCCATTTGTAGTTACCTACAAACTTTTCTTTCCTTTTATCCTATAACCAGTGACTCTGAAATTTTTCTTAACCCTCAGGAAATTTCTTCACCTTTCGTTTATTTTCTAATATTTGAGCTCAGTGTTGTCTTTTGTCTATCAGTATCTGAAGTTAGACAAATTATTAGAAGTTTCAAAAGCAAGTTATAATTTTACTTTAAAATAATAGAAGAACCTTCCCTAATGAAAATTCATCTTTAGGTTTCAACCTGCCATATCTCATCTAGAAAGTACTCAGGAAAGCAGAAACTACTCTGTGTGTGTGTGTGTGTGTGTGTGTGTGTGACTAGATTACAATGACTTTGAAGATTTAATATTCTTTCAAAATTAAACTATACATCCTAATAAGAAATCAGCTGCAGATTTCTTTTCCCCAAAAAAACATAAACATAAACTAAAGTAAAAGTAAATAATAAAATCAGAGCCCCTGTGAATTGTCTTTGTTTACTGAAAGATAATGTATTTTGAACAAATACGTTCTGAAACTTGTAATTATAAAACTAATTTTAAATAATTTCCACTAAAACTTAAAGTGGTCTTGTTTCTGAATTACTCTAAAAATAAGAGCTTGCAAGTAGTGAAGGCATTTGAATAGGCTCATGAGATACAAGTCAGGAATTTGGGAAAGAATTGGCCAGAGAGTTCTTGCCTCAAGTCCCCCATGTGGTGACAAGTCAGCCGCAGGTTGGGGCTGCAGTCATCTGAAGGTCAGTGTGCCGAATGTCCAGATGGCTCACTCACGTGGCTGCAGGTGATGCTGGCCAGAGTGCCCACATGAGATAACTTTCACATGGCAGTTTCTAGAGGGTTGAACTTCTGACATGGCAGCTGGCTTTCCCCAGAGTGAGCATCCCAGGAGAACAATGCAGACGTTGCATGACCTTCCCAGATCTTGCCCTGAAAGCCGTCCAGCATGAGCAGTGTAACATTCTTTGAGTTACAAATTACTAAATCCAGTCCACCTCCTGTTTTAATTTAATGCCTGAGAGTTAATCATCATAAAAATATATTTTTTAATTTTCTTAATGAGAAATGTTAATAATTTTTACAGTCAATATGTACTATATTTAATATAATCCCCTTTTCATGATCTTGCTTATGGGCAAGAGAATAACTTGTTAGTATACAATATCCTATATAATAAAAGCTTAATATGCTAAGGGTCTGGTCGTCCAGTAGTCCGTTCAACCAATCAAAGAGTAATATGCTAATGATATGCTAAGACCCCTCAACTGCTCACTATGATGCGCACTGACCACCAGGGGGCAGATGTTCCGACCAGTAGGTTATCATGCTGCTTGGGTCCAGCCGGTCAAGACTGAGTGAGATGGACCAGACACGCCCTGGAGCCGTCCCACAGTCCGTCCCTGGCTGGCCAACCTCCCGTGTTCCTCCCCGACACTGATCATGCACTGGTGTGATCCCTTGGCCTGGCCTGCACCCTCTCACAATCCGGAACCCCTTGGGGGATGTTGGAGTGCTGATTTTGGCCCTATCCTGCTCAACGCAGGAGCTGCCCCCTGGTGGTCAGTGCACTCCCACAGGAGGAGCGCCACTCAGCCAGAAGCCGGGCTCATGGCTGGCGAGTGCAGCAGCGGTGGCAGGAGCTTCTCCCAGCTCCGCAGCAGCACTAAGGATGTCTGACTGATGGCTTAGACCCTCTCACCACAGGCCTAAGCTGTCAGTCAGACATCCCTCGAGGGCTCCCAGACTGCAAGAGGGTACAGGCTGGGCTGAAGGACCCCCTACCCCCAGTGCACAAATTTCGTGCACTGGGCCTCTAGTATGCTTATAATGGTAAATTTCTTATATAACAAAGAAATAATACAGCCTGTTGGGTTATGCATTTCTACCCTTTACCCTTGAACCATTTTTTTAAAAAATCATTAGGGTTAAAGCTTCCATTTATTAAAGCTAGAGACTACCTCTGGGGAGGAACTTAGAAAGTAGTGAAGGCCTTGTTCTTTCAAGCTGTGAACAGCAGTTACTTTAAGTCTTGTCTCTGCAGGAAGAAAAAAATAAACATGACTTCTTAGAGTAAAGGGTAAGGAGAAAAGTAAGGCCTCATATTGACACAGGAGGAAATTAAAAGAACTCTTCTCCAGTTTGGGTTAGTGTTCCCAGAAACTTGCTTTTTAAAAACTTAAAAACTAACTCATTGACTATCTTTTACTGATTTCTTTTTATTCATTAGAACTAGTGGCTTTAGATTTTTCCATTTGAAAATATTTTGGAAATTTTAAAATAAAGAAACAGATCAACCAAATTTTAGAAAATGTTATTAAACCTACATTTCTAGTACTTTTACTATGATAACACAAGCAGTTCAGACCTATCCTTTATTTTACAAATGTCTTTCCTGGTTATAATTTCAGCCTTTTAAACAATTTAAATCATCCCTTATCCATATAATCATTAGCTTTCATGTTTGCAAGTTATATCAAAATATGTATCATAGATTCTCTTTTGTTAAGGCCCCATGCTGTTTAGTGTCTGAAAAGTTCCGATTCCTTAGTATCATTGTGCTACACCAGCCATAATGAAAATAAATTTGTAAAAGATTAGATATACCTTTCAGGGGTTATTTTTATAACTGTAGAACCTGTCAGTAGATGATGGCACTGTTGTTTGTAAATGTAGCCTAGGAAAAAATAGTAGACTTTATTTCCAGCATAGACAATTGTTGATTCCAGTTTTCTGCTTGTCAAAGTTATGATACCTAAGAAGCTTTTTATGACAATAAAGAAGTAACTAAATCAATGTTTTTCTACTTTTGGACTCTTTCATATATGAGATAAATAAGGCTATTTATTAAAGATACTTCTAGATGGATATTCTGTTATTTGAAGTAAAAAGTAAAATGATAACATTTAATTGCAGTGTTTCAGGTGCTCTACAGAGCCAAGCAATTCTATTTGCTTGTGGTAAGAAAGACTTTGGGATATTGGGTCTAATCACTTTATCTATTCCTGAGGCTCACTCTAGAAGGTTCACCCACATTTCTCTGTAGCTAGAGTATATGTAGAAATGTATGATTGAGTTCAATTAATCTAGGGAGGGTTAGAGCCATACTAGGGTGAAAAACCAGCATAAGAGCAAAAAGACAGTGAGTATAACAATTGCCTTAGGAAATATATTTATTTTTAAAAGGCCTTGCTCTGGCCAGTGTGGCACAGTTGGATGAGCATTATCCCATGCACAGTGAGGTCATCTGCTCAACTCCCAGTCATGGCACATGGCCATGTTTCAGGCTCAATCTAGGAGCGTGCAGGAGGCAGCCGATTGGTTTCTCTCTCACATTGATTTTTTTTCTCTCTCTCCTTCCTCTCTCTCTAACATCAATAAAAATATTTTTTTAAGATAAAAGACCTTGAGTTTCAAATGCATAGTCAGTCATAATCCTACCCTATACATGGAACAATGCTTAAGGCAAAGATGTGAGAAAGCTGTTTCTACTTTTTTCATACTGCCTTCAGCTGTGACTTCCTTCTGCTTTAAAAGCTGCCTTTGATGTTGCTTTTAGCTTAATAGCACTAATGGATCTGATGAATGTCTGTGAGACAATCACAGAGCATTCCCTTACTCCTATACATTGTTCTGTGTTTGGGTTGGGCTTCAGTGCATGCATTCTTTCACCTGTTCATTCTTAAAGCATCCATTGACCACAGATTGTGTGTCAATCATTGAGGTGGTGCTGGGCATGGGAAGGTGATTAAGGCATAAACTCTGAACTCACATTCACATAACCTTAGTCCCTAGGCATAGGATGTGCACATAAAGTCATGTATAAATGTCATAAATGCACAAAGAAAGAAAAACATTTCAGAGTGGGTTAAGGAATTTTCCACAGTAGACAATTAAACTGGGTTTTGAAGAAGGATCACTAGGCAGAAAGACTGTTGGAGATGTCTGGGGAAGAAGTTTATGAGTAGAGACACTGAAGTATGAGAGCACTTAAGGGTAGCAGGAACCTAATGTGTATAAAATCAGAAACTTATAAGCCATGCAGAATAGCCTTGGATGCTGGGGAGCATCTGGAAAGGCACTCTAACTGGGTCTCAATCCTGAAACCTGGGCATGTGCCCTGACCACGAATTGAATTGGTGACCGCTTAGTTCATAGGTCGATGCCCAACCACTGAGCCATCCCTGCTGGGCTAAATCTTTTTCATAAAAATTTTATTTTGAATTTGAATGGAGAGTCACAGAAGAATTTTAAATGGTGACATGGGATAATGAAAATTATATATTAAGGGGGAAAATAACCCTGGTAGAAATTTAGAGGATGGCGTAGAAGGAAATGCTCCACCATCCTATTTAATCTCCTGAGCAAGAAAAAAAACCTCTAAAGAGCATTTTTTTTGCAAGGGATTACACAAATTGCCTCTCTTCTTTCACTTCTAAATATGGCTTTCTGATTACTAAACAAAAGTCCTCACTGATCCTAGCATTCCAGCCACCAATTTGATAGCTGCTTCTTCCCATAGTATTTCTCTCCCTGGTATTACATTCATTAAGAAAAAAATTTTTTTTTCTTAAGGAAACAGATTTTTGTCTTCTTTGAGTGCTTATTTGTAAGCATTTTTAACAAATTAAAACTGAAAATAATAGTAGAAACAGTTATTGGATATTCAAAACAGTGGGGGTTTTCCACATTTTGATTACATTGAAAGCCTCACTGGGTTCATGATTATATTGCATTTGCTAAATTATTTTAGACTACGCATAGCCCTTGTTACTGGCATTGTATGACTACATGCAAATTCCTTTTCCTCTGACCTGGTTAAGAACAGACCTTTTCTCCATTTGGTACCAGATATTGACAAAGCATTGGATGTGAGGCATGTCAGCTTATGTCTTCCCCGTTTCATTTGCTGCAGGTGCTCACCATAGAAAGACTCACTTATGTGGAAAAGAGCACCACTTTCGTTTCTGTTTCATTTTTCCTCATTTTGCCCTCCTTTAATCCTGAAGATTTCTGAGTTTGTGACACTAGGGATAGCATAAAGAGAACAAAAAGATTCCAAAGAGTAGGATGAGCTTGCCATATATGGGCAAACTGATATGAACAAAATTCTAGTGGGGATTCCTTTGGCGGTGTGTCATCTTAGTTTTTATGGGAATTAGCATAACTTAGTGGATTATATTCAGGCTGACTGACAGTCATTGTGCCTGTGCTTGACTATCTCTGACAGATCATCATAGCAGAGCATGATATAATGGAAAGAGCCCATCACCTGAGAGTCAGAAGGCCTTTGTTCCATCCTGGATCTGACACAAACTTTCTAAGGCAATGGAAGGAGCGACTTTACCTTCCAGAGCCTCCAGTATATTGTATATAAAATAGAGTCAACTAACATCATTCGAAAGCCCAGTCCCTTCATGTTCTGCAACCCAATTATTCTTTGAGTGAATTTAAAACATAGAGCTACAATCATTTTAACTCTGGTTTGTTTTTAAAGTCATAGTAACTAATTATTAAACTGAAACCAGTTAATAATCCAACTTTGTGGAGGGAAGCCTCACCTGAAATTTACACCAATACATTTTACCTACTCTGGAATTAACTGTTTAATGTCTTGCCTTGCTGTGTCTAGACTGTTACCAGGTGTTTCAGTATAATGTTATTCTCCGAAACTTCACTAATAGAGCAAGAGATAACAAAATATAGGGAAGATAACAGAAAAGCACCACATGCAGTGTCAACAAGATCCTTTTATATCCACCTCATTGTGGGTGGCTTCTGCCCCCACCCCCATCTCCACTTGCGTTCAGAAACAGCTACAGCCACATGTCTAGGGAATATGGTAGCAATTGCTGTGTTGTGGATATTTCAGCAGAGCACAGCCTTGTATTGCATCCCTCCCCACCTGGGTGACCCAGAGCCAACTCTGAAGATACCACTCTTCTGAACTCAGATTGACTTGGTAAAGGAGCTGATGTTGTTTTTTCCTCATATATATTATATTCAGTAAAGTATTCAAAAGCAAAAAGTGCATTTCAACAATCTTCACTGGATCAGCTGTTTTAGCATACAAACAATAATCATGGTAGTAGACAAGCAAGAGTCAGCTTTTTGTTTTCAATGTGTAAAATTTTTATTTTCAAGAATGGTAAATCATTCCAGAATTCTTTTCAAGAATCAAAAAAAAATCAGTTAATTACTATCATTATTTTGCTATAATTCCTTCTAATCATTCCCTTTGCACATTCATTTCTATTTTTGCATGTATATGTGGGTATGGATGCATACATTAAATTGACATGTACACTTTTATATATATATACTAGAGGCCCTGTGCATGAAATTCGTGCATAAGTAGGGTCCCTAGGCCTGGCTGGCGATCAGGGCCGATCTGTGGGGTGACTGGTGGGGCAATCAGGGGGCCCCCTGCTGGCTCCCACCTTGGCAGGCCTGGCACCACCTGCCTCCCTCTGCAGGACGACCAGTGGGGCAATGGGGGGGTGCCCCACTGGTACCCACCTTAGCTGGCCTGGGGGCCTGTGGGCTGGGGGCAGCTCTTGTGTTGAGTGTCTGCCCCCTGATGGTTAGTGTGCATCATAGCAACCAGTCATTCCACCGTTCGGTTGATTTGTATATTAGGCTTTTATTATATAGGATCCTTATTATTTAATATTGCGTTGTTTACTATAACCATAGCTTTTAAAGTCTACTCTGTAGCATATCATCATCATAATATTGAATTGAAATGTTTGTTTTATTAATCAGATAGAATATACTTTCATGAGAAATATAAAATGCAAAAAATATTAACAGACAAAATTACCTTATATTAATTCAATTAAAGACATACCTACGTTATAGTACTTACCATGTGTATTACTTTCCTATGGCTGCTGTATTAAAGTATCACAAACTGAGTTGTTTAAGTAACAAAAATTTATTATATCACAGTTCTGGAGGCTAAAATCTGAAATCAGAGTGAATGCCAGGCCACCCTCCTCTGAAATCTATAGAGAAGGATTTTACTTTTCCCCTTTTAGTTTCTCATGTTTGCCGGCAACCCTTGGCATTCCTTGATTTGTAGAGATACATCACTCTAATCTCTGCTTGTTGTCACATGACAGTATTTTACCTGTGTATCTTTCTCTCCTTCTATATGGACACCAGTCATCTTGGATAAAGGGCTCATTCCAATATGACCTGGTATAGCTAATTACATCTGCAATGACTATTTCCAAATAGATCACATTCTGATGTTCAGAATGAAGTGGTTAGGACTTCAACATATCTTTTTCTGGGGACACAATGTAATACGTGCATGTATTAGAAAAAGATACCATTCCTGCTTCTGCCTGTGCTCATGCTGTTTCTCCTATCTTAGAAACCCTTTGTCCTTTCCTCATATTTTCACACCTTCTCCTTCTTTCAGGGCTAAATCAATTACAGCATTCTTAACAAATACTGACTAGGGGCCCCATTCATCAAGGGCCTATGGAAAGCCAGGAACTTTGAGTATGGAGCACTTTATATGGATCAAAATTTCAGCCTTGTGGTATCTTTTCTTCAAACTTCCATAACAATAGTTGTGATCCCAATTCATATTTTCATGTATTTTCAGTTATTTTCCAGTGTTTATTTTTTCATACAGTTCAACCCAAATTTGAGTAAAATGTGTGATGATGAATAAATAAATACATGGATGATGGACATTTCCCATGCATGAGTGCTTTGTAAGATTCTGTGAGTTCTTCCCTTCTCAAGGACTGACTCCTCTAGGAATCCCCTCTGTCTGCTTTTATTTTCCACTTCCCTCTCTCTACTGTCTCATTCTTATTTATATGCAAACAGGTTTTAGGATCTTCCATCTTTAAAATGTTTTATCTGACTCCATATATCTACCTGCTGTATTTCTCTATCACTTTAATCTCTTCACAATTAAGCAGTTTTGTTTACATTTAGTGCCTCACAACTGAATATACACTTCTTGAATTCCAGACTTTGCTTGTCTTCTTTATCATAGTAAACAAAGCAAGCCTGATATAACAAATATGTATTCAATAAATAAATACATAAATATTTCCCTCCTAACTATAAACTGAATGAAGGAAAGGACCTTTTGTTTTCAGCAATATATATCCAGTACCTGGCACATTGAAATAGATCAATAAATATTTCTTTGAATAAGTGAAGGCGTCATGATAATATTTAGTATATATAATATTATAACCTTTTTTGAATATTGATATAAATAACAAATACTATAAAAGATGAATTGAGTTATCTTTCCCTTCTAGGAGGGAAAGCATATAAACTTCTTGAAGAATATAAAAGTCCCTCCTGAATTAAAATATAAAATGATTGAAAGGGTCTTTCTAGAGTTAGTCAAGGAAATTCATTTGTTTTTGATGTTTGTTTTTAAGATGTCTAAAAATTATATAGGCCAGGAAAACCAATTTTATCTCATAAAGGGCTTATAAGCTGGGGAACATTTTGCTATCTCTGGATAAAGTGCTCAAGTATTAGCAGAGTTAAAACAAGGGAGCCTCTACTTTTAGAGGCAATCTATTGCAAGCTCATGTTGTAAGGTGTTAAACCTTACCACTGATATAGTAAAATCTCATGTGTAATAAACTTACCTGTATAGTCTCTGGGCTCCTTAATTTCATCTCTGCCCTGAGGTAATGCTCACAGTGAGGATGCTATCCTTGAGGGACTCTATCTGGAATGCAAAATGAGAGCAAATAGGGCAAGATAAACACCCTAAGAAAATCAAGGCCACTAGCACTGCTGTTTTAAGAAAAGACAGGTTTCCTAATTGCTTTACAACTTCAGGGACACCTGCCAATTATAATTAAAGAATCAAAAGCTAAATATTCCATAAATGTTAATAAGGAACCATGGAATACAGAAGTCAGAAGGAAATATAAGTAACAGTCTTTCCCAAGAGTTCAATGAAATCTCTTTGTATGGGCCGCTTAATATTATGTACAAACTATAAATCCATAACAAGTACATTACCTAGTGTAAAAGGCAATATCTCTTTGTCAACATATATTCTAATTCATGGTGTCAGAGATACACTATATTTTTGGATGAATCATTATCAGATAAAAAGGCTTTCTAATTTCACAGTACTATGCCACCCAGTGAGGTGGCCTGTAAAACTTAATCTTTGGAAAAACTGTGTCTCTCATAGTTTATATTATGACGAAGGGAAGAAAAAGGGGAGGGGACAGGGATCATCATGTTAGTATTTTGCATGGTAATGTTTTTGTTATTTTTGTGAGAAACTTGTGTCCTGATTATACTCCTGTGTTAGTGTCCTCATTTTCCTTCCCAGACTCTCTAATCAACAGCAGCCAATGGTGTGTTTTGGCTATGGATTCAGATCATTCTCCACCTGCAAAATTCATCTCATTTCTTCTCTAGGATAGTGGAATTGCAGTTGTCTTGATTTAAAACGAGGCGGTACAGGGTCATGCAAAGAACACATGTTCGGGAAGCAGGCAAATCTGACTTGTATCCTTGCCCTACATGACCTTGAGCAAATGCAGAAGCCCTTCTAGGCTAAGATGTTTCATATCCACAATATTTGCATTTGCCATTACTCTGCCTCTAACCTCTTCCTAGATCTTATTTATTCAGTGTCCCCATAAAATTTCCTTTTAAAGAAACTTTCCAGCCACTTACATATTCCATACAAATCATCTTATCCTTATCTTCCCCCCAACCCCCAGTAATTCTCTATCCCCATCACTGTGTTTCTCAATATTTGGAATTGCATTAATTGTTGATTGATTCACTGCATGTGATCCCCCTACTATTATGTAAACCAGTGGTTCTCAATCAGGGGCAATTTGGTTTCCTAGGGGACATTTGAGCAAATGTTTGGAGACATTTTTTGGTTGTCACAACTTGCATGGGGTATACTGGTTTCCAGTGAGTAGAGGTCAGGGATGCTGTTCAACATCCTAGAACTGGAAAAGATAATACCACCACAACAAAATTATCTTGTGCAAAATGTGAATAGTGTCAAGATTGAGAAACCCTAACATAAATCCATGAAAGCAATGACCCTGTCTCTTTAAGTCCCTGTAGTCCCCAAGGGCTAGAACACTGCCTGGCATAAAGTAGCCTCTTGAAAATATTGGTTGAATAAACCTAATCAGAGGATGATTGGGAGGAGTCAATAGGATAGGCACATAAACCTCTTAGCAGGGCTATGTAAATGTGTTTTCCCCTCATTGTATACCCATTTTGCATTCTTAGTAGAGACCTCTAGTACATGTGTTAAAAACTGTAACCTGCCTGGGTTCCTCACCTACTACCTGGTGGAACCTCCAACAATGTTTCAAACTCTGGCAATGATATTACTCACTTGACTTTTCTGATAGAAGGACCAATTTTGTGATCTGACTTATTTTTACGACCACTAGTAACAAGTATATTACTCCTGCTTCAAGCAGCATGTAAATCACAGATAATTTGCATCATCCTTGGTAGTTTCAAGACTTCCATTCAACATCCCATGGCATCAGCATCCTTGTAATATTTCTTCCCCGAGGGCAATACAAAAAATACACCAGGGCCTAGAAATTTACCTATATGAGATTCTGAACTGTAGGATGCTGCCTGTTTTTATGGGTGTTATTCCTACAATCTATCCTTTTTCAATAAATAATCAGTTGTCAATTTATTTAGTTAAAGTAAATGTTTATCTTTCCCAACATTTGTATAACCAAGTAGGTTAATACTGATGTGGCTTTGGCATAATAAATCAGAAAATTGTTTTTGATTTAAGCTAGATCTGCTGCCACCAGAGACTCCCTGGGTAATACACAAATTCCAGCAATTCATTTTACATATAATGTAAAGGTTTAGATAGTAAAGTTCAACCAAGTTACAACGCACATATCTATATTCATTGATGATAAATTAAACAACTTATACCATAAAAACAAACTCTAGGTACACCATACTTAGCAGTTAAGAAAATGTCATATTTCTGTGCAACACTATAGATTCAGAATTCTGTGTTACATTTTGCAGCATGCAATGCATGTTTTGTCTCTTGCTCCTAGAACTTTCTCAGTAAATAAAACACGTTGCATAATGCTTTGTGTAAAGATTTTTTATATTTATATGTTTTCTTTAATCAGGTAATTAAAATACAGCAATATTTCATGGTGGTATAGTTATTCAACGTATTGGCATAAAATAATGGTTCTGAGTGATTTTAACTACTATATTAGAATTGAAATAAAAAGTTTTATATACCTCAAAGAGCTTATCTTACTAAGCTATCAGTTTATTCCAATATGGTTGTCATTTCAATGCTATTTTTGATAGACCATCAAAATTCTTGACACATTCACATATACAGTACATTCTCAGTTGATTTTTGCCAGTAGAATAGATTTTAGCATGAGCCAGAATCCCTTGGGAGTTAGTAAATAACAGAAGGGTTCAGGCATTTAATATTGTTTGATTTAAAATAAAATAAAAGCTAAGTAGGTTTTCATGTGTTTTTTAAAAAATTATTCTAAAGATAAGTTCAAGAGATGAGTTTCAAAAATTCACAGCAATATTATTGGCATATATAGTCTCCTTAAATGACTTCTTATAAGCGCAAATAATATTTAGAAAAGCAAGCTGTGCTATTTTTTCTTGAAAAAGACTTTTACTTAATAAATACCTAGTAGAAAACTAATGTAAAGAATTAAAAAAAACACACTGTGATAGAGTGTGATAGTTACCTAGAATTTCAAAAATTAAAAAGGGACTTTAAAGAAGCTTACTAGAGAATAGGCAGAAAAATGTTGAATCTCAAAGAGAAGGCAAGGGTGGGTGAGTGGGTGGGTGGGAAGAGATCAACCAAGGAACTTTATGCATATATGCAAAACCTAAGGACACAGACAATAGGATGGTGAAAGTCTGGGGCAGGGACAGAAGGGTCACTGGGGAGAAAAGGGAGACATATGTAATACTTTCAGCAATAGATATGTAAAAATGATAAGAAAAAAGTAAATAATAAAGAGCACAGGCAGTTTGAACTAACTATGACATGTGTAGCTCATTTTTTTTTTAATAGTCCAGTAGGTGGCTAACAAGTCTGTAAACAAGTCTGTTTCATGGAATATTATCTTAATAATAAATATGCAATATATTAGTACTATAGATATGACTACTGGAGTAACACAAGTGTAATAAAAAATTGTGTTACAAATGACATAGACCAGTGGTCGGCAAACTCATTAGTCAACAGAGCCAAATATCAACAGTACAACGATTGAAATTTCTTTTGAGAGCCAAATTTTTTAAACTTAAACTTCTTCTAACGTCACTTCTTCAAAATAGACTCGCCCAGGCCGTGGTATTTTGTGGAAGAGCCACACTCAAGGGGCCAAAGAGCCGCATGTAGTTCGCAAGCCGCAGTTTGCCGACCACGGACATAGACTATACAAATGCTAACAGTTGGGTACTTTTTAGTGATAAAATTTGGGCCCTGACCAGTTTGGCTCAGTCGATAGAGCATCGGCCTGCGGACTGAAGGGTCCTGGGTTTGATTCCAGTCAAGGACATGCACTTTGGTTGCGGGCACATCCCCAGTGGGAGGTGTGCAGGAGGCGGCTGAGCGATTTTTCTCTCCCATCGATGTTTCTAACTCTATCTTTCTCCCTTCCTCTCTGTAAAAAATCAATAAAATATATTTTTTAAAAGATTTAAAAAAATTTGGGATTCTCACTTAGTCCTACCAATGACAACATAGGCATCCTTACAGATGAACACTGGAAGCTATTCTATAAAACATATCAACCACAGAGCAAACCTATGACTTTTCATTATTTGTGTCAGGTAAGTGTATTGTCACTCCCTCAAAACTAACATTTTTATTTCTGGACACAGCATTATAGTATTTTATACTTAGGATGATTTTTAATTAAACAACTACAACTGTAACAAACTCTAAGAAAATCAGTGCAGTTCCATGGATGTACAAATTGAACAGCCAGATTGTGGGTAACAGCACATTAGAAGTCCAAACACACTGGTGACCAGTGGGAAGTAGGTGGGTTAGCAAGAAAAAGCATTGAAAGACAAAGCTGCTCCAATCAATCTGAAATATAACAACCTGTCAACATAGGTTTCTCAATTTTATAAAGCACAACAAGGTCATTTTTTAAAGTATCGGTGATTCTCTGGTTCTGTGTGTTCACCATACCCTCATGCCACATCTCATCCTAAATGAGCTAATGAGCCTGGAGCTCGTGAGATTACATGGTACATTGAGCGATAGCTGCTTAACTCGGTAGAAAAGAGCACGTTTATTACATGATATCACCGGGCTTTTATGGTGAGCTTTATGGGATCCCACACGGTGATTTACAATTACTCTGTGTCACCAGTGTGGCACTACTGTTGCATTGTTTTGGCTATTAAAGTAACTGCCTCCTGAGCCAATTTGGGAATGGAGACAAGTCACAAAGCAGCAGTGCTTTGTACTGTAAAAATAGATGCTAGAGATAATTGGGCAAGGTGGTGTCATGTCACTTGTGTGCAGTTCATTAATTAACTGCTTGAAACTGCTATAAAATAATAGCCATGTCATCAGGATGAAAGTACAAGAGTGCAAAGGAAATAAAACTTCCTAAGAAGACAGAAGTAGCTGTTATGAAGAAAAATGTCTCCTTCCCTTTTAGTATCCAGTCTATTACCCTGCAGTTACAAACCTGCACTTCAACTTTTCTTATTATTACTTGTTAGCGTTTATTGGGTGCTAGATGATGCATGCAATTTATGTCCCCCCTGAACTGTGGATGCTGATGGATTGTTTACTAAAAGGGCTCAGGGATCATTGCCATAGACAGAGCAGTACCCAGTGATTTTCCTCCCACAATTCAGAAACAAGGTCTACATTAAAGACCTTCCCAAATGTGTCACTAATGGGATTTCTAATTTCAGCAACAACCAGATCTTTAGCAGATACAGTCACGCGTCAGGAAATAAACTCCTTTGGAGGAACTGTTTTGCCAATAGTAAAAGTCTTTGCAGATATACTGTCATTTAAAAATATTATTATTACACCCACTACTATTTTTCACAACCAGAACGGTTAATTGGCGGCTGCATCACATGTATAAGACAGAAATGTAAGTCAAAACTGTGGTCACTGAAAAGTATTCAGATCCTTATCCTGTGCATACCATACCAATAACTATTTTTATCTTCCTTCCAGTTACCAGTTCCACAGTGACTTAAAACCTGAAGGTGTGAGGTACTTAACAATTGGAAAAATAGATTTGGGATACCTGGCTGGAGATGCCTCTGGCTAAAAGAATATGCAATATGATTACACACTACACATAGCCTAGACAAATATAAGAGTGAGTACTTAAAAATATTAAGTTTCTTTCTCCATCAGGACTCCCTCTCTGTGGCAATACGGTAGTAATGAAAGAGCTGGGTCACCTCACAATGGTAATTCTCTCAGAATTATGGCACACTTGAGTCGATCTGATCTCCTTTAAGCCGAACGTTGAGCTAAGTGGGCAGTGTGAAAAAGAAGCAACTCATCATCCTTATCACTGCGTGTAGGAGACGGGTGACCACAGAATGGCCTCTGAGGTCTGTCAGTGATTGTTCGAGGGCTTAGGCTGATGAAATATTTCCTGTCAGGGCTTATTCCACACCTGACATTTCTCATATTTGATCTGTTAATGGTTATTGCCCACTATGCTGGTTTCAAAGGTCAGATTCATAAAATGGTTCTACCTCTACTAATTGAGCCCTTCTCTAGGAATCTCGTTCAAATATCTGTCATAAGCCAGGGTGACAAGTGCCTGATCCTTACCAGGAGCACACAGGTGTGATGGCTCATTCCCAAAGGATCATTTGTCTTCCTGGACTTTGAGGAAGATATCCCTTCCAGAGTGTTAATAGAAAAAAAAAAAGTAAAACCGTGGATGATTTTCTTTCACGTGTATTTTCACATTTTCTTATTAGACATAAGAAACACAGGAATTATAACAACATTGATAGACAGTTGGTAGACATTTACCATAGTTTTTACAATAGTATATTATTTTGAATCACATGTTTGCTAATAAACAAACCTAAAGCAAACTAAGTTGGCAAGAGGAAACATTATCAATGTCAGGACACAGGACACATGGAACAATCAGACTTCAGAAAGGACAGGGATATGGATACACCTGGAGTCAAGAGATTGACTCTAACCAGGACACCCTTATATCTGAATCTCTATCTGCCTTATTTTTTCTTACCACAGATCAACTTCTTCCAAATAGTGTTGTTTCATCATTGGAGAAGGAAAAACTTTCTCATTTTTACTTTAAAAAAACTGGAAAGACTTACTGGCCCAACCCATATCTGTCACCCTTTAACTAGTTCACTAGGGGATGAAGAAAATGTATTAAGTGTCTGATTCCCTTGTACCAAATGGTTAGACTGGCCAGTTCGGGGGGCAGGGGTGGAGGGAGTGATGGCAGTTCTCAAAAGGAGTCGGGGTCTGCAAGAGGAGAAGGAGAACAGTATGCTTCTGAAAGAAGAGAATGATCTGTCTGCAAGAGGAGGAAGAGAACAGTATGCTTCTGAAAGAAGAGAATGATCTGCTGGTCAAATATTTGTGTTAAAATTTCTCTAGAAACTTTACTTTAAAGTCAAAACACTATTCCAAAAGTCCAAATGTACTGCACACCTTCTCCTAAAATGTATATCTTCAATAAGAAAACAAACTTGGAGGGAACTAATCAATCTAATAAGATAGATATATAGAAGGTAGATATAGATTATATGTAACTAAATATATATAAACTAGAGGCTGGGCACATGAAATCATGTGTGGGTACAGTCCCTGGGCCTAGCCTGTGATCAAGGCCATCTTTCCCTGCTGCTGGCAGCCGGACCCGCCTCCCTCTACCACCCACCTGGTTTCCCAGTTCACCATCGGGGGATGGGAGCCTGCCGGCCATGGGGAGGGACCAAGAGGTCGGCTGTTCCCACCCACTTGTCAGCCCCACTCCCACAGCAGTTGCCCTCTGTGTATGGGGCGACTGGCAAGGCAGGGGCGTTGGCCTGGCACTGCCAGCATCCCCCGCCACCCACCCTGATTTCTCGTTCACCATCGGGTGATGGGAGCCTGCTGTCTGGGGAAAGGGACCAAAAAGTGGTCAGTGCACCTAATAGTAACTGGTCCAGCGGTCATTCTGGCTGTTCTGCCATTATGATCGCTGGGTTTTTATTATATAGGATGTGTGCATATAAATCTAATTAAATATATAAACTAAATATCCTTGACTTTGTAGTATATTTTCTAGAGGAGATAATTAGACAATAAACAAATAAATTAAATTAAAATTATGTATGATGTCAGGGGTATGAAGAAGAACAGCAGGGTAAGAGGGTGGAGGTAGGCAGTGATGAGGGACTAGGTTACAGGTTTCTGTAGAGTTGTCAGGAAAATCTCAGAAAGGTGCTTTTGAATTAATATCTGAGGGAATGAATGAGACATGCATAGGTCTGGAATAAGAGTCAAATATTTTTTAACCAAAAAACTAGATTTTGAGACTGATATGAAGGATTATAATAATAAAAAAACATCACTGACCTAAAAGCCACTCTACTTAAAAAGTTGTGAAAACTTAGAAAGGTATTTTCAGTTAGGACTCAGCTCCCCATACATTTTCCCATTTTTCACAATACCTTATGATTCTTAATTTGATAAAATTATTTCTTAGTATCTAATTTAGACACCCTAATACTGAGCAGTTTATAGGTGAGCATAAACTGCCTAATCTATTGCTGGGACCATATCAGCAGCCATCTAACTCATGCTTCTGTATCTCTCCCTGCCTAAGCGCATGCTACTCCTAGGACACAAGTCAAATTATGTCACTCTTTTGCTCAAAGCCCCCATTGGCTCTTCATTTTATATGAGTAAGTAAAAAACCAATTTCTTAAAGACCTACATGAACAAGGGCATTATATTCTCTCTTATGGACTAAACCACCCCTCCTCTGCACCCTCAGTCCCTGGAAAATCCATGTATTGAAGCTCCTAATTCCAATGTCCTCAGAATGTGACTTTATTTAAAGAGGTAATTACATAAAATAGGTTTGTTAGAATAAGTTGTAATCCACTATGACTGGTGTCTTATAAGCAAAGGAGATTAGGGCATACGCAAGCACAGAGGCACCATGAGAAGAGACCAGGAGAAGATGGCCATTTGCAAGCCAAGGAGAGAGGCCTCAGAAGAACCCAAACCTGCCAACAAAGCTGTGTTGTCAAAACCACCCAATCTGTGGTTTTGTTATGGCAGACCTCACAAACAAAAACACTCTCTAACTTGATCTTCTAGTAATATTCTCTTGCTTGTCTTGAACACACTAGCCATGTTCCCCCTTAGGGCCTTAGTGCCGATTGTTTCCTCTGCTTTAAATATTCTGTGCTCACTCATTGCTTCTCTAAATCTTACTCAAATGCTTTCCCCCCACTCTCAATGTAGCTGTCCATAACCACCTCTATTAAAGTGAATCTGGCCCTGGCCAGCTGGCTCAGTTGGTTGGAGCACTGACCCATATACCAAAAAAAGTTGCAGATTTCATTTCAGGTCAGAGCCTATACCTCATGTTGTGGTTTCTATCCCTGATCAGGACACATATGGGAGGCCACCTGTGGATGTCTCTCTTTCTTACATCCATCTCTCTCTCTCTCTCTCTCTCTCCAAAATCATTAAAAGTATATCCTCGAGTAAGGATTAAATATATATATACTAAAGGCTCGGTGCAAAAAATTCATGCATGGTGTAGGAGTGTCCCTCAGCCTGGCCTGTGCCCTCTCACAATCCGGGACCCTTAGGGTAGGTCCCTAGGCCTGGCCAAAGATCAGGGCCTATCAGGGCTTTCCCACCCGGGGCTGAGGGCAGCTGGCCCCACCCCCGCTACTGCCACTGCTTGCCATCTGTGTGGCACTGCCCCCTCTCCCCTATACTGGTTGCCTCCCTCTGCAGGGCAATCGTGGGGCAATGGCGGGACCCTCCCAACCAATCGCATCGCAACCACCTTGGCTGGCCTGACGCCAGTGCTTGTCATAGCGTGGTCGCCCCGAAGGTCATCCAGACTGTCATTCTGTTAGTCAGTCATTCAGTCGATTTGCATATTACACTTATTATTATAGATAAGTGCATCTCCTCCCCCACTACACTTAATCCCATATAACTTGTTCCATTTTGTTTTCCCTCTAGCACTTTATCATTACAATAGTAACTTACCAGTATTTATGTTGTTTGTGGCCTGTCTCTCTCCACTAAAAGCTAAACTTCATGAGGGTAAGGATGGCCACCAGTACGGCACACTGACATACCTTTGTAGCCTAGAACCCTATCTAGCATATAGAAGATGTTCAAGAAATATTTCTTAAATGGATAAAATTAAATCAATAACTGGATAGTACTTTAATGATTACTTAGTTCAATTCCTTTTTGGACTATATAAAAAATCAATTTTATATTTAATTTTTCTTAGCTAGTAAAATCTACAGTAATTATTTACAGCAAGTAAACATTGACCTACTTGTAATAAATATCACTTTTTTATTGAAAATTAGTATCTAATATATGCTTTAGGTATTTGTGGGCAATCCATAGACCCAATTAATTATGGCTTTGCATTCAGTTTTCAAGAGTCAAGGTATGCTAAGTAGGATAACAAACATCCTCTAATTTTCATTAACCTAAGATGAACAGGGGTTTGTTTCTGAGCTTTAAATTATTCATTTCATAGTGAACTGTGAATTCAGCTTGGAGATCTGGGGTCTTCTCCACACAGTCGTTCTATCAACTGAATCCATCTTTCACTAAGTAGTAAAGACAAGGAAAGAAAAGTGTCCAGAACTTGCAGGAAATTTTGGGGACCAGATTTGGAAGTGGCATATGTTACTTTCAGTTACATTCCATTAGCCAGAAGTAGTTACTTGGCCCCGCCTGCATGAAATGTAATTAAGCAAATTATCAAGCAAGAAGAGGTGGACACACATATTGGTGAGCCGTAGTTTCTCACTAACCCTTGACCATTCTCTGCTCTGGGAAAAACTGCCACAGAGTCTCCACACTGATGCTGCATGCAGACAACAAAAAGACTGATATTTATTGTGGCCTGAGTTGCTGGAGATCAAAAACAGAAAGCTAGGAAAGTTTCTTATCACCTTAATTTTGTTGTTTCATTCAGCTTTATTGTTTAATGTAAATCACCAGAACATTAAATATATGTATTCATATGTATATTTAAAATAGATTACAAATGTAAATTATTTTATATGTCCCCACTATAATTTTTACCCAAAATTTTCCCCATGAGTGCAAATAACAAAGAGTTCATTACACAACATAAAGCACTTGAGAGCACAAAGGAAAATTTGAAGCACAAATCTTAACAGCTACCTCCGAATTAGTTATCATTGGACTAATGATAAACCATAAGCCTAAATCTTCAAGTACTTTTCTACTAATAATAAATTAAATTGTACAAAATGATAGAATTAACTGGTTGTTTATTTAATCCCTTAATCCCTTCACCTTTCCTGGCAGCCTTTTCTGAGCTTAAAACAATTATAGCAGTGTACCAGAAACTGAGAGGATTTTTTATTTCATTTTTAATTAAAACTTTATTTCTGAACTTCTGCATCTTACAGCCTATTTGAGTTAAAAATACATGATATTTTACATTTTTAATAGAAAGAACATGGGTTTGGGAGCCTGATCTAGTGTAAAGTAGTGGCTCTAACACTTACTAATTGTGCAAGGTGGGCAAATCACTTAACTCCTGAAACTTAGTTTCCTCATCTGTAAAACAGAGAACGATAATTCTTACCTTACAGGGCTGTTATACATTTTAGAATTAGTTATGAGAACAACTAGTTCAATTCTTACCCCATAGTAGGGGCCCTGAATACACTGTAACTATTATTATTATTGCTCTTTAAGGTAATAAATTTTAAGGGCCAAAATAAGTTTTGGATAATAACTGTAATGAAAGGTAAGATATATGGGAAATAAAACCTACATCGTAACATTGGGGGAGGAAGTTCAGATGTAGTTTGAGCTGAACTTTAAATTATTGGTAATTTTTGGATGGAAAAGTGGTGCAGCAGAAGCACAGTGGATTTCAAACCAGAAGTAAATATGAGCTGTTCAGAGAATGAGTGGAGCATCGAAATGTTTAGGATATTTACATGTAGTTTACTCTCTTGCCTTTATAATTCTTAGCGGTGGAGATCAGATTTACCAACATCTGAATTTACAAAAAGTGCAGTTCAATAAAAATATTAAATAAGTACTGGCTAAGAAAAACATTATAAAACATTTCTGCAATAATAAAAATCAAAGGGCATTTGATAAGGCATTTATAGATTGCTATTATAAGAAGATTTGAATAGTAGCTTAATTTTTATATGTATTATTTGCATTAATTTGCTAGGCAGGATATATCAAATTTCTATTTAAAACACCAAATATAGGTAACATTTTAGAATTCTTCCTCTTTTTAAATTATAGAGGTAAAGATTATTGATTGTAGTAGTATGAATTATTAAGCTTCTGATTCTTTTTTGATCCTAAATCAGAGAGAAGACAAATATGAGAATAGACAGATTGAATATAGTATCGTTTTCCCTTTCATAAAATGCTGTCTGATAATTTTACTTTAAAGATAAGAAATGCATGCAAGATGAATTTTTCTTTTCTATAAAATCCTACTTCAGAAAAAATCTTGCTTAATATAAACAAACCAAAATTTAAGTAGGCCTACAAACTTGTCCTTATATCTTGCCCAAGTATATCTATATAGCCATGAATAGAGAAATAAACTAGAAAGTTGCTTTGTTAGAGAGAGAGAGAGAGAGAGAGAGAGAGAGAGAGAGAGAGAGAGAACATATTTTTAGCATTTATAGCAGTGAGTATGAAACTATTTCAAATCCAGATAACATGCATCTTCAATTCATCCACATTCTGTCTCCTCTAGGCTACCTCAATGCCAATTAGAGGCTGGAATTGATCAATGATCTGTTCCATACCCTTGGTATCATACACTCAGACATATACACACATACAGAGGAGAGAGAGAGAGAGAGAGAGAGAGAGAGAGAGAGAGAGAGAGAGAGAGAGAATTTAAAGTATTATTTTCTAGGACATTTGAAGTAATTTCAACAGCTCAGAGGTATTAAAGGAAAAACCACCCTGATGTACCACTTTGTATTTTTATTTTTTACTTCACTACATGACTACATCAGCACATCTGGTATTTCCTGTGAGCCAAAATTGCAGTCCCTGCTGGATAATTCATAAATGTTTTAGAGAATCATTTTCAGTCCAATGACTGCCACCAAGGAAACATCATACTTATATATATTCGTTACATATGAATTGATTAATATAAAGTGAGGTATTTTATTTCCAACCATATTTTCAGTTCAAAATTAGTGGGCCAAAAGCAGTGAACACTAAATTTATACTAAACCCATATTCCATGAGAATATTTATTTCTACTAGTAGAAATAAAATATAAATAAAACAGAAGTATACCAAATGATTATACATAGAAGCAATTAGGATATTGCAACCGTAGGCTAGATTTAAATGCAATATTTTCCCCCTCCTCCTCCTCCTCCTCCTCCTCCTCCTCCTCCTCCTCCTCCTCCTCCTCCTCCTCCTCCTCCTTCTCCTCCTCCTCCTTCTCCTCCTGCTCCTTCTCCTCCTCTTTTTCCTTTTCCTCCTCCTTCCCCTTCTTAGTTATTGTGCATTGTTTTTTCAGATTAGCTATGTCCTAATGAATGTACATTGTTAGTTAAGCATTGCTTGCTGGGGGAATAGATATTTAATGATTCTGGACCATCATTTCTATATCTACTTGGAATATGATGTTGTTTATATGGAAAGGGAAAGAAGGATAGTAAACCCCAAATTCCTTGTTTGGTGAAAGAAGGGGAAAAATAGGGACAGAAGGAAAGAAGGGTTAAGAGAAGGAAAGGATAAGTAAAGAAGAAAGGAAATAGGGAAGAGAGAGAAAGAAAGAGAAGTGGGGAGAGAAGGAGGAAGGGAGAACAACAAAATAACCTAATTTTGTTTGTGTAGGAAAGTGATCAGATATTATTCTCTGAAACAACATGCCATATAAAGCACAGGCATTGAATTGGATCTTAAAATTTCAGAAAAATAATGTTTGAATAAATTTTAAATACAGCTTGTCAGGAGAGAACCAAGATGGTGGCATAGGTAAATTCTGGTACTCGAATCCTCCCACAACCACATCAAAATTACAACTAAAATACAGAACAACCAACATTCAGAAGCACCTAAAAACTGGCTGAATGGAAGTCCTACAACTAGAGAATTAAAGAAGAAAGCACATGGAGACTGGTTAGAGGAGCGGAGGCAAAGAACAGATGGTCCAACACCCACGTGTGAACTATTTTAATTTGGAGGGCTAGCTTGACTGTGAAAGCTTCCCGTGAGGAGCAAGGGTATCCCAGTCCCACACCAGGCACCCAGCCCAGGGTTCCAGTGCTGGGAAGAGAAGTCCTCATAACTTCAGGCTGTAAAAACCAGCAGGAATTGTGGCTGAGTGACACAGAGGCTCCTGGAGTGGAGGGCAATGGGGGAGAAAGGGGGATATCTGTAATACTCTCAACAATAAAGACATATTAAAATAAATAAATTATATAAATGAATTAATTAATTAATAAATAAACACAGCTTATCAGAAATATGCCAGATCTTTAAATTTTACTCAATAATTCTTTTTAAATTCTGGCCTAATAGAACTCTTCACCTGAAATGTCCTATCTAATTATGGCTGGAGAAGGAGTGGTGGATGAACAGACGGGTTGGAAGTTATAACAATTTCTAACCCAAATGATAGCTTAGTCATTATACAGAAGTTTTGGGTAGGGGTTGTTTATAAAGATGCTTAATTCTACCACATATTAAAATCCTCCTGCTCATTTTGCCTCCATATTCTCCTTCTTCCCACACACACACACACATACATACACAACCAATCTTTTACCAATGAACAACTACAGCCACCCCTATCCCACCCCCACTTTCATTGCTTTAATTCAGACCTTCTATTCCTGCCCAAAATATTTCAATAACCTTCCAGTTTGTCTCTTTATCTTTGACTTAAATTCTCCCATCTATCTTCCCCCACACTCAAATTGTTAATTTATTCATTTATTTTTTATTGCAATTCCTTCACTGCCTTTAATATAAAATTCACATTTATTATTATAATATTCAAGGACCATTATAAATTTATTTCATTGATGCAACAAACATTCCAAATTTTCTATAAGCATAAAACTTTGCTAGATTCTATGGTTATAAAGATGAAAACACAGTTACTGCATTCTTAAAGTACATAGTCAGATAAAAACAGAAATAATCAAAGTTTATTTAGATCATTTCTTAAATAAACTTTAGTGCCAATTAAGAGAAGTAGTACTTATTACCTCTGAGTATGTCTTAGTACAAATGTTTTTTCTCCTTCAAAAGAGAAAAGTTATGGAATGAAAAGTATATTTAGTAAATTTTGGGTGAATGGAAAAGGAGTGAATAAATTATAGGTTAATTTGAAATACTTTTACCTTTTATTGATGAATCCCACAGAAAGTCTACAGAGGCTATGGTGGACTCCATGAAGATTCTTCTTCAAAAATAATGGATGCATTCCTTCAGAGGCATATAGTGCTAGGGACAGACAGCCCTCAACTCTAGTAGGCCTTTAGGGTATTGCCTTCTCTAAAGAGAATTGCCTGGCCAAAGATGATGCCTTCTTTCCTATGCAGCCTATATCTAGTGACTAGTTCCTGTAAGGGAGAAAAGGCTCAGTCTCCTCCCCATGAATCTTACAACTGGAGCTCACCATGGGGTCAGCCGAGGCCTTTGTTGAGACTACATTGTAGATTAGCTGCCTCACTGCTCAATCCTGCTGCCTTTCCTTCCCTTCCAAAGGTGGGGCCCCCAAAGCATATACAAACAAACCAATATTTATCTCAGAATCTGCTTTCCAGGGAAACGTACCTATGCATGCCTATTTTTTCCCCTTACTCAGCAATTATGAGTTTGTCATTCAATAACTAAGTGTGCACTTCAAATATGGCAAAGCGTTCATGAAATTCTGAACTGGCCCACAAGAATGTGATTTCCATTGGGTTTATAATTAATTAAGTTTAACAATTCTTAAGGGTTGTTTTTAATACATTCTACCTCAAATTCTATATAATAAAAGCCTAATATGCTAAGTGTCCAGTTGTCCAGTCAGCCGTTCAACCAATCAAAGTGTAATATGCTAATGATATGCTAAGGCAATTCAACCGCTCGCGATGATGTGCACTGACCACCAGGGGGCAGATGCTCTGACCGATAGGTTATCTTGCTGCTGGGGTCCAGCCAATTGGGACTGAGCGAGATGGGCCGGACATGCCCTGGAGCCCTCCCACGGTCCCTCCCCAGCTGGCCAATTTTCTGTGTCCTTCCCCACCCTGATCATGCACCAGTGGGGTCCCTCGGCCTGGCCTGTGCCCTCTCACAATCCAGGACCCTTTGAGGACTGTCCGAGAGCTGGTTTCAGCCTGACGGCGAACTACCAGTCGCTATGATGCACACTGACCACCAGGGGACAGATGATCAATGCAGGAGCTGCCCCCTGATGGTCAGTGTGCTCTCCCAGGGGGAGCACTGCTCAACCAGAAGCAGGGCTCATGACTGGCAAGTGCAGCAGCGGTGGCGGGGGCCTCTCCCCACTCCGTGGCAATGCTAAGGATGTCCCACTGCCAGCAGGCCTAAGTCGTAGTCAGACATCCCCCAAGGGCTCCTGGTCTATGCGAGGGCGCAGGCCAGGATGAGGGAACCCCCCTGCCCGAGTGCATGGGCCTCTAGTTTAACTATGTAGATAAAAATAACATAGCTAATGTTCATTGTAGTATACCAAAAGAAGTCAATGAGATTTTAACAAATAAAATCATAAAGTGATGTTTTCCTTTATAGTGAGACTAGAGGCCCAGTGCACGAAATTTGTGCATGGGGTGTGTGTGTCCATCAGCCCAGCCTGCACCCTCTCCAATCTGGGACCCCTCAAGGGATGTCCGACTGCCTGTTTAGGCCTGATACCACCAGGATCGGGCTTAAATGGGCAGTTGGACATCCCTCTCACAATCCAGGACTGCTGGTTCCCAACTGCTCGCCTGCCTGCCTTCCTGATTGCCCCTAACCGCTTCTGCCTGCCAGCCTGATCACCCCCTAACCACTCCCATGCCAGCCTGATTGATGCCTAACTGCTCCCCTACCAGCCTGTTTGCCCCTAACTGCCCTCCCCTGCAGGCCTGGTCACCCCTAACTGCTCTCCCCTGCAGGCCTTGTCCCCCCCAACTGCTCTCCTCTGCAGGCCTGGGTCCCCCCCAACTGACCTCACCTGCAGGCCTGGTCACTCCTAACTGTCCTCCCCTGCAGGCCTGGTCCCCCCCCCCCCGCCAACTGCTCTCCCCTGCAGGCCTGGGTCCTTACCAACTGCCTTTCCCTGCAGGTCTGGTTGCCCCCAACTTCCCTCCTCTGCCAGCTTGGTCACCCCTAACTGCCCTCCCCTGAAGGCTTGATCGCCCCCAACTGCCCTCCCTTGCAGGCCTGGTCCCTCCCAGCTGCCCTCCCCTGCTGGCCATCTTGTGGTGGCCATCTTGTGTCCACATGGAGGCAGGATCTTTGACCACATGGGGGCAGCCATCTTGTGTGTTGGAGTGATGGTCAATCTGCATATTACTCTTTTAATTAGATAGGATTATTCACTAATAATTGAGTCATACTAATAAATGACAAATCTCTGCAAATATAATAATTTAAACTCAAAATTTGAATTGAATTTTAAAACATATTTTTGCTTATATAACTTAGAGTCTCCTGTAAATTATTAATGATTAAAATATTTGAAAAGGAAAGATAAATAAATGTAAATATATTCATTTATAATGTTTATTAATATGCATGCAGACCATATAAATTTCTGTAGTAATATGTAGTTATTGTGAAGTATCTTGCCTTTTTGAAAACAATATGTAGCATTGAAACTTATAGTGGATAATGAAATAGTGCAAACTAAAAGCATATAAATCACCAAACAACCCTAATGAAATTAATACAGGTTTATAATGTGTTTTTTTCAAAAATGTTACTACTGTTTATTCCATACTTTATATGTATATATGTGTGTGTGTGTGTGTGTGTGTGTGTGTGTATGCCTAATATGCTAAGTGTCTGACAGGTCAACCATTTGACCAGTCGCTATACTCCGACCTGTAGGTAGGTTAGCTTGCTGCTGGGGTCCGGCCAATCAGGACTGGGCAAGATGGGCCAGACGTGCCCTGGAGCCCTCCCGCAGTCCCTCCCCGGTCCCAATCGTGCACCAGTGGGGTCCCTCAGCTTGGCCTGTGCCCTCTTGCAATCTGGGACCCCTCAGGGGATGTCATAGAGACGGTTTTGGCCTGATCCAGGGGATCTGTGCACCAGGCCTCTAGTAAAATTATAATAATGTACATTAATACAACTTAGATTCATGGTTTAAACCTTAACCTATAAGGACACTCATACATTTACTTACTATTGTTATATTCTTACTTAACCAAGTATATCCACATGATGTATTATAATAGAGACATAAAAGAAAATTTCTATTTCTCTAGATTATTTCCTTCCTTTTGGTCAAAGTATTAACAACACTTAAAAATAATGTTACAATTTGCTTTCATTTGAGCACCTAAAAATTTCAGTCTTAAGTTGCTTTAAGATTCTCTAATGTAATTTTTATTATATTTTGATAGAAAGGAAAATTAACTTGAAGCAGTGACCTATGAGTTTTCTGCCTTAACATAAAGTCCATAGTGGATTATGGACTTTAAAACTAAACCTGAACATATCTCAAAAAGGTGCTCAAGTTTAACTATCTTGTCCTGTAAATATGGAAGGCACTTGGACAAAAATTGGATCTCCCTAATACCCATATGGATTCAAGTATTGCAGAAAGGAAATGGATTGTAAATTTTGGCAACTGAACCTAGCTATACTTCCATATGTATACTATACCAACCACAGAATTTGGAATTCAAACTCTTGTTACAAACCATTTTTTACTAATTAGAAGAGTCTTCATTTTTCACCTTCACAAGTAAAGTTGCAAGAAGCCCAATGTTCGCCTGGCTTGTCTCAAATTCCTATTTGGCAGGCAATGTGAAAATTAACTCCCAAAGAGCTGTCATATGCCTAGAGTCTCCAGCTTGGCACAGCTACTAGCTTTGACCTCAGGGAATTTTCATGTGTAAGTCTTCCTGTGGTTTACCTCTGAGAGTTCTCTCACAATTGAAAGAGAAAGAGGAATGGGTAAAACAACAGCCCAACAAGCCAGGTTTATTTTAAGTGGTACACAAAAAACAGCTCTGTAGCAGGACCTAACTGCTCCAACAAGGTCTCAGATAATTACTCTTATAAAGTAATTCAGGAAGAGCAAGGCCAATTAGCTCAACAATTAAATGTGTGCTAACAGTACAACTCACATTAATCAGAATTAACACCCATAAATGTTTCTAAGGACATCAGATCAAAGTGTAAGAAATACAGATCTTGGTGACTATGCCCCTAATTATCATCAAATGCCATCCACTGACATAGGATCTGATCATTTCCTGTTTATATTTCAGCCACCATGGAAAATCCATTTAACCTGCCTCTTTGTAAATAAGCCTGGATGATTGAACCAACATAAAGAAAATCTAAAATTCAGGCTTTAACTAGTTTAAACTATTATTATGTATTTCTAGATGTCATCCAGATCTCAATATTTGAACTGTGTAATATGTTCTTTTTATGAATTCTTCTGGAATATTTTTACTTGTTGCTTATTTGGTAGGAGTTTCTGTTTTCAAGGTAGAGTGGGTGGAGGGCTGAATCTGGTGAGTAAGTTCCGTGCTTCAAGTCCCAGCTCTGTCATCTATTAACTAATTTTGGAAAAATGTCTTAAATAACCATTTGTGTGATCCATTTGCAATTGGTCCTCAGATTTATTCCCTGCTCTGCCGTTATTCACTTCTTTATTACAGGGAACTCCATTCCCCAGTATCCTCTAGAACAGAGTAAGAGTGTGGTATCCCTCTGTCTCCCACTCTACCTCATGTAAAGTTTTGGCAGATTCTGTGCCTTGATGTGCTACTTGGATAACCACTCACTCTTTGGGCACACACAGGGAAATCCCACTGTGGTTCTATCTTCTTCAAGGTGGTCCCAGATACAGCAAGGTACTATTTCTCTGTGTATCTCTAGAGTTAGAAATAGCTTCTTAATCCACCATTATCTGTGTAAACAATTTCCTATATTAAATTCCTATATTAAATTTAATTTAATTCCTAAATTAAATTTTCTGAGGCATATCAAAAGATTCCTATTTCCCTGATTGGACCCTCATTAGTAAAATGGAGTCAATAATAATAATGATGAACCTACAAAGTGATTTTTAGAATTATTTAATGCAGTTATTTTCAGCTTCATGGGGCCTCAGAATCACTTGAGGAGCTTATTACAGTGCAGATTTCAAGGCCTTACCCTCAGAGTTTCTGATTCTTTAGGTATAAAGTGGGGCTCAAGAATTTGTATTTCTAAGTTCCCAGGTAATTGGGTGCTGTCACCCTACAGACCACACTTTGAGAACCACCATAGTATAAACTATTCTATAGAATTCTAAAAATTAATGCCGACATTTATCAGAATTAACACCCACAAATGTTTCTATAGACATCATATTAATCAAAGTGTTGTTTGGACTTAATTCATACATTGCTGCCATCTTTGGTCAAACCAGTCTGCTACCACCCTTGAAACAAGATATATTGAATAGATGATTGCCCCCAACAACATGGAACTTGGGTTTTATGTTTGAAGAAACTGAGCTTTAGAGGTATAGAGTATCTTTCCCAACTGGGTGGCCATCTAATACATCATGACTAAATGCTTAGGCTTTCTGATGATATACCTTATTTTCATTCTGCTCTGCTATTGTGCCTATGTAGGCATCATTATTGATAAACACCAATATGTTAGTTGCAGTCCTTTGGACAGCATATTAAAGAAGGGATGTGTTCATATATTAGTGTGGACCTGAAGGACATGGAATTGAAGTTTGCCTGCCAGGATGAATAATCCATTAGAAATAGAGAAGAAAATATTTCTTGAAATGGAAAAACCTTTAACGGAAAAATATTTTATGGAACTCTTTAAAGGATTTCTCTTCACAGGAGTGCTTAAAAAATGATGGTAGAGGATTAGGAGAATTAATAATAACGATGATAGCCATTTTTTAGTGCACACTCATATTCCAGGCATTATATGTGTAGTATTTCATATAATCCTCCCTATAACCCTCTGAGGGAGGAATTACTATTCTGATTTTACAAGTAAGAAAAATTAGGCTCAGAGGGGCTTGAGGTCATACTGTAGTAGAGACTTTGTTTAAACAAACACATAACACTACCCTGTGCTAGATACCACCATTCTAAGCTCTTTACAAATGTGAAGTAAGTTAACCCTTAGAGCAGGGTTATGACCTCTGTATTATTATCCTTTTATTATCCCCAGTTTACAGAGATATTCTGAGCAAGTGCTTGATCACTGTTATGTTGCTTGGTAAGTAATGGGGCTGGAAGGCACAGTTTCCTGTTTGATTCAAGTGCAAATGCTCCAAAAAATCTAAACTTGACTCCATTCCACAACTTCAAGTCTATATATGCAATGAAAGGCTAGTAGTTACAGACGGTGATGTATGCTTGGAACAGTTTGGTAGGTAAATGAGAAAATATTTAGAAATTAAACAATAACAAAGAGTTGTTATTGTTGCACCTTGATCATCATGCCATAATAATAACAACAATAATAAATCATGATCACGTGCTTATAATATTTAGGAACTATAAAAGCCTTTTTGTATTTTTCTCAATTCACACAACAACCTAGACTAGGTACTGCTCTCACTTATTTTCCAAATGAGAGAATTGAGAATAAGGGGGGTTAAGTAGATTGCCCAAGGTCACAAAGCTAGTAGCAGTTGGTTGATTTGTGCCTGAACCCAGGCAATGTGACTCCTAAACTGACATTCCTAATCCCTAATCTACATGGCCATGACCATGAACCCTGAAAATAACCATAAAGAGAATAATGTTTTGTAATTCAAATACTAATTAGCATAATATTTGCATCTATTCTGGTTCCTAACAGAATCATCATCCTTTGGTATTAGAAGATTTTTTCCAACTAGCTACAATATTGGTAATAACACACACACACCAGTACACACACACACACACACACACATCATATATATATATATATATATATTAGAGGCCCGGTGCACAAAACTCATGTGGGTGGGGGGGTGTCCCTCAGCCTAGCCTGCACCCTCTTCAACCTGGGACCCCTCGAGGAAGGTCTGACTGCCCTAAACAAACCAGGACTGCTGGCTTCCAACCGCTCACCTGCCTGCCTGCCTGATTGCCCCTAACCGCTTCTGCCTGCCAGCCTGATCACCCCCTAACCACTCCCTTGCCATCCTGATTGATGCCTAACTGCTCCCCTGCCAGCCCAATTGCCCCTAACTGCCCTCCCCTGCTGGCCTGGTCACCCCCAACTGCCCTCCCCTGCTGGCCCGGTCGCCCCTAACTGCCCTTCCTTGTTGGCCATCTTGGGGTGGCCATATTTGACTACATGCGGGTGGCCATCTTGTGTGTTGGAGTGATGGTCAATTTGCTTATTACCTCTTTATTATATAAGATACCAGTATAGCCCTAACCAGTTTGACTCAGTAGATAGAGCGCCAGCCTGCCGACTGAAAGGTCCCAGGTTCAATTCCAGTCAAGGGCATGTACCTTGGTTGCGGGCACATCCCCAGTAGGAGGTGTGCAGGAGGCAGCTGATCGATGTTTGTCTCTCATTGATGTTTCTAGCTCTCTATCCCTCTCCCTTCCTCTCTGTAGAAAATCAATAAAATATATATTTTTTAAAAAAAAAAGATACCAGTATATATGTATTCATACACATGTAAGCTAGCACAACCTTTCAGGAGCATTTTTTCCCCCTAATTTCTACTAGTGGCCTGGTGCACAAAATTCATGCACTGGGGGGGGGGGGGGGGTGTTCCTCAGCCCAGCCTGTACCCTCTCCAATCTGGGACCCCTCGAAGGATGTCCTACTGCCAGTTTACAGGGATTGGGCCTAAACCAGCAGTCGGACATCCCTCTTGCAATCCAGGACTGCTGGCTCCTAACCGCTCACCTGCCTGCCTGCCTGCCTGATTGCCCCTAACCACTCTGCCTGCTGGCCTGCTTGCCCCCAAATGCTCCCCCACCAGCCTGATCACCCCAAACTGCCCCCCCGTGCCAGTGTGCTTGCCCCAAACTGCCTCCCCTGCCAGCCTGCTCACCACCAACTGACCACCCTGCTGGCCTGCTCACCCCCACCATGCCTCCCCACTGGCCTGCTTGCTGCCAACTGCCCCCTGCTGGCCTGCTCACTCCAAACTGCCCTCCCCGCTGTCTTGATCACCTCCAACTGACCCCCATTGACAGCCTACTTGCCCCCAACTGGCCACCCTGCTAGTCTGCTTATCCCCAATGGCCCCACCCTCCACCACAACTGCCATCCCATCCTTGCCTCTAACCACCATGGCTTTGTCCAGAAGAATGTCCGGAAGGTCTCCTGGAAAGTCTCCCAGTCTAATTAGCATATTACCCTTTTATTAGAATAGATAGAGGCCTGGTGCACAAGTGGGGGCCAGCTGGTTTGCCCTGAAGGGTGTCCCAGATCAGGGTGGGGGTCCTGCTGGGGTGCCTGGCCAGCCTGGGTGGGGGGCTGAGGGCCATTTTTAGGCTGGCCACACCCCCTTCGGGGGGGGGGGGTCCCGCTGGGGTGCCTGGCCAGCCAAGGTGAGGGGCTGAGGCTGTTTTCAGGCTGGCCACGGCCCCCTGCAACCCAAGCTCCCAGCCCCTCCTTTTTCCTTTTTTTTTTCAGCGCCTCCTTGAGCGGAGACCAGGGCCGGCTGGAAGCAGGTATCTGGGATTTATTTATCTTCTATAATTGAAACTTTGTACTTTGTAGCCTTGAGCGGAGGCCAGGGCCGGCCAGGGCAGGCGGGAAGCTTGGCTTCCTCCATCGCCAGGGGCAAGCCAAGCCTCCAGCTCGCTCCAGCTCCGTGGCCACCATCATCTTTGTTGGGTTAATTTGCATACTCACTCTGATTGGCTGGTGGGTGTAGTGGAGGTATGGTCAATTTGCATGTTTCTCTTTTATTAGATAGAATATCTATATAGTGACTGTAATAAGAGCAAGAAAAAAGCTATCACTAATTAATTGCACTTTATTAAAGGTAATGTGCAAATTCTTCATTTCTACTTACATATGACTCCTTTTCTGGTCTAAATATATGTTGTTTTCGAGATGTAGTAAATGCAACTTCTATTTCAAGCCTAGCAATAGCTCTGAATGCTGCAGTGCCAGTTAACTCACAGCACGTACATGAGCACCGAGCTACGTTAGCTCCTGAGGCTTCGTGAAGCCAGTATTGAAGTGGTGATGGGGATTAGCCATTGAACAGGTCTCCCTTCCAGGCTCATGATCTCCAATACACAGTAAGATTTTCTGAAAATTTTGTTCCAGATGAAAAAGAAAAATAATAAAGTCATTAAGAGAAAAGACTGAGAAAAGAAGCTGAAGGTTAAGCTGATGATAAGAGAACTAATGAAGGAAAAGACCATGTAATTAACTCTGCCACTCAAGAGCACAGAGCATTCTGGGAGCAGAGGACATCAAGTAATCATGAAATGAAAATAATGAAATTAACTAAGACTTTTATATTTTTGCCACTAGTGACAAAAATTTGTTTTAGACCAAAATTCATAATCATGGAGCTTTCGGTGGAAATGTTAAAGATGTATAGGGAGTACATTCTTTATTTCTACCTGTGTGATCTCGCTTATTGTTGCTTTCTTTTGTACAAGTAAACTTTGACATTGAAAAACAGACTCAACAAACTTTTTAGAGTAAGAATTTTTTCAACATAAAAACACAATAATCCAACAACACAACAAGACTGATGAACTGTCAACAGACACGAATCACTCCTCCTCCTTGCTTTTAGGACTTAAGACTTCCCAGTGTCTGCTTCTCCCCAGGCAGTCAGATTTCATCCCCATTTTAGTGTGGAATCTGATCCCTGAACATATTAAAATGTTGCTTCATTCTGCTAACATTTCTTCTTAATTGCTCATGTGTCTTACATGACATAAATTTATCAGTGCTTATCATGAATTTCTAGCCTGGGAAGAAAAATTACCTTTAACAAGTCTTTCATTTCATTTCATCAAATTGCATCTTGATGGATTGAGACAGTTGGGCAAAGTAATTTTCATTATCTGATTATCGTAACATTTATTTTTATTAAAAGCAAACAAATTAGCAGTTCAGTGTTTTATATATTCACAGAGATGAAATCCTGTGCACACTCAGAGGCCCTGTGCATGGCACAGAGAGGGACACGGGTGGACACTACATTCAACCAGTTAAACCAATTTCCAGGGTTGTGTTTTTGAATCTTGAAAGTATGGCCCTTGTGAAACATTCTGACACTGTGAATTTGAAGTCTCCTTATACGGTGACTGCCAGAAAGTTTAAAACGTTAAATAATCTCTCAAACTTGCCCTAGAAATTCAAGTTGGCTTATTAAAGTTTTTCCCCCCTTGTTTGAACAACTTCTTTGTTTCACTAACGGCAAATCTCCTGTGTTTTGTCACGTTGTTATTGAACAAGTTTAATGATTTGCTGAGGACCTCATCTAGAGGCATTACCAAGCAGCTCGAGATTAGAAACGTATGGTGGTAAAGGCTCTCCTAGAATAAATGGAAATATTTTATTCAGCTACTGAGAAGGGTCTCCAGAGATCAAATTAGAAGCTGGCTGTGAAGGGAGATGTTTAGGCATGCTCTGGAATTATTTATCAGCATTTTCTGCTTGTGTGAGAATAAGCAGACATTAAGTTTAAATTAAACAAAGGGGGAAAGAAAATAAGTTTTTTCAGTAATTTGACTGCTAATGATATTTCTGAATTATTCTCAGCTTAATAGTTTAAGTAATTTGCAATGATAATAATTGTTCCTGCTAAAGCTCCAATAGTGTCGATTTTTTTTCCCTTTTTGCCAAGATTAACCCCCTTTAAAGCCTTTAATGGTCATGTAATTGCAAATTTATTGTGGGCTTTGTTAATTTTTAAATGTGTTTTCTTCTTGACATTTCTTTTAATTTAATTTAATTTTATTACATTCATCAACTATATGAGAAACTAACTTAAAAGTCCATTAAAAAGGAATAAATGTTCTTTATGTTGCACTTGTTTATCTTTATTTATAATGAGCCTGAGTTTTTAGATAGACTAAAGGCAGCTTAATTATTACTTTCAACATTAATGTGCTTTTCTCATACACTCATTCAAAATGAGTATGCTTTTAGGGTTTTTGGAAAGAAGTAAACTGTTAACATTGGGTTGCAATTGTACCTTAAATAATTAAACAAAACACATCCATATCCCAAATTAACACACTAGCCTGTATTTTAAATAACATCTAGGTGATGAAGTTGTAATAAAAGCAATTAAACTTTGTTCTTAAAAGAAAATGGCATGCTATCACAAATAATTGGTAATTGAAAATATTTTCATGTGAAATTTGGCAGGTTAATGAAGCTAGAAACTAAAACCCTAGGTGCTATGGCTGCTTTTCATATTGCGGGAATAGAAATATATAGCTCAACATTTTCTCAGCCAGTAAATTGTCTTTCCTGTGTCTGGAACTAAGTCACCATATCAATCATCTGCATAGAAATGACCAGGACTACTACAGCTCCACTCGACGCTCACTGTTTTGAAAGTAAAACACCTGATGAAAATTACACTGTCCCTAGAAATTCAAGTTGCATATTTCAATGTTCTGGGTTTATATTAACCTTTCTAAAAGAATTTGGTTATCTGTTCTAGAATAATTTCTATTAACTTATTCCATTGTGATTTAGAATTAAATTGTACCATAAATGTTTAAAAGAGTAAAAAAGAGAAAGAAAAGAAGTGAGATAAGGTGAACTGAGAACTCAATAAAAGCAGACTCTGCCTGGCCAGAAGAAAAACATTCTTAAAATTTGAAATATATAAAATTAACTCCTTATTTGTATGATTTGAGAAAGAGATATAGTTTGGTACTTTTTTTTCTTAATCTGAAACTTTGCAAACATTAATGACTTTTACACACTTTGAAGTGGCATTCTCTACCCTTTGCTAATACTCTTTCAGTGCTTGGGAATCAAGAATTACAAGATGAGATATTAAAACAGCCCAAAAAGCAATAGAATACTGTGAATTAAAGTAATAAAAAGTACTGAGCTACTGACATAAATAAAGAAATACTAGTAATTCAAATGGACATTAGTAATAAAAATTTAGTAAGTTCCTTAATATTAGTTTATTTAAAATATTCTTAGTATTTACATGTATATATTATTGTTTTTACCTCAATTGCTTAATTTTCCCCCAGTAAATTATTTTCTTCTACAAATAATTGCACATAGTTCTCATCTACATGCTGCTCCTTCTTCCTCACCTCCCATTCACTCCTTCAAATACTGGCACATTATCAACACTCCACCATATGAACACTCTCACCAAAATCACCAATGATGAGTTTATGCTAAATTTTGTGGATATTTCTCAGTTCTCATCCTACTTCATTCCTCAGCACCATTTGACAGCATGGACCACTCCTTCCTTGTTCCAAAAACCTCTTTTAGTTGCCTTCCTAATAACGTATTACAGGAGTTGACACACGATGGTCCATAGGCCAAAGTTAGTCCTTCACCTGTTTTTGTAAATAAAGTCTTATTGGAGCACAATGCTACTTATTTGTTTATTCATTTGTCTATGACTGCCTTTAGAATCCATGGTAGAGTTGAATAGTTGGGACAAATACCTTATCACAGAGCTTAAATGTTCATTTTCTTATCTTTTGCAGAAAAATTTTGTCAATCTCTGTTATATTATATGACACCTTTTTATAAAGTAATCTATTTAGCTGTTGGAAATTTGTCTCCATTCTAGGTTTTATTTTCTTACTAGATCTTTTAAATGTCAATGTTTATCCAGGTTACAACCTGGGTCTTATCCTTTTCTTAATCTACACAGTCTATTTGAAATATTCCATCTGTATGTACGGGATCTTCACATACTAGCTGGTCTATATGTTGTTAATTTCCAAATGTGTACATCCAGCTCAAACACCTCTTCTGTGCCTCAGAAACATATATCCCACTGCAAATATCCTTCTACTTAATTATCGTCTAGGTTTGTAAAAGTTAACAAACACAAAAGTGAACATACTTTCTGAGTTGCTTCTCCAATCTGTTTTCTCCTTTGTCTTCTGTCTCACTAACAGGCCCCACTCATTAGTTGAGTCATAAAGTGAAGTTTCTTAATGGCCTCCTCTTACCTTTTTAGGGCTAATATATCAGAATGTCCTAATTTTCACCATACTTCAGGTCCTCTCCATCTCTACTATGGATCACCTCAAAAACCAGTTAATGTTCTCTCAGTTCCATTGTCAACCTCAGCAATGTTTATGGCTCAACATGCACTGCCTTCCCCCCCGCCCCCCCACTCATTTCTACCCACATTCTCCTCCTTCCTCATGCCCCACTTCAATGGGTTAGCTCCTGATTCAGGCTTCCGTTTTCTTCCTCAAAGATTTCATTGTCCCACAAACTCTGCAGACTACCTTACTATCTCTTTTTATGTTTCCCAATTTCTCCATGCTTCCTCTTGTCATACTTTTTTACATTTCATTCCCTTTACTATATTCAAAGTCTGTGACTGATTTTGTATTGACCTTCATTGTGGTCTATTAAGCAAGTTGAACAACATTTAACTCAAATTAAGAACACAATAAGCTTAACTGAATGAATGAGTTATAAGGTTTCATCAACTGGAGAATCGTCCATACCTTATATGCTATCTGAAACAGCTGATGGATTTTTAATTAATTTAATATTATGAGTAACCATTATTTAAATTATTGCCTTCAATTCTTAAAATATAAGATTCTCTGTGTCTTCAGGTATTACTCAATGGCCAATTTTGAATATGCAGTGCTGGTCTGTGTCTTTTACAGAAGAAATGCCTTTATCCATGGATCCTTCTTTCTTTGTCAAGGCTTGTATACAGGGCTTTTGCACACACAAAAGAATAATTAGCTGTTTTGCAAGGTGCTGCTGGGCAGTATAACGCTGTGACCAAAAATGTCACCAACTATAAATTTGAAAGCAGTATATTTGCATTTTGAAAAAGGCGGTGTGGCTGTGTTTAGTCATTATGTTTTATATTTTAAAATATCATTGTCTTTATTTTTATGTTTCATAAATGAAACGTATTTTATGAATTTTATAAGTGTAATCAATTGACAAATTAATATATAGTACAACCTAAACTCATAGAGGATATTTATTAAATATAATGTACTAATTACTTAAGAATGAACAATAATGGAATTCTTATCTACATAGGAAACATATATTGTCAAATTATCACTTGTCATCTGAATGTGTTTTCTCAAAGCAGGAAGACTTCTGAGCCACAGACCCATTATTCTGCACTATAAAAATGGAGGCCATTTCAAGTTACAGATATAAAAGACAAAACATCTTTGTTTTTCCCAATTTTTATAGTTTATCTAATTTACATGATGAAATTTAAAACCTGGAGAAAGAGGAAGATGTAATAAAAATTGGAGCAGACTCCTAATGGTTACCCAGTGAATAGATCTCCTGCATAACTTCTTATGGATAGTGATTCTCCACCTACTAAGGGAGATAGAGTGAAGCATTCCTTGGCAAATTATATTCTCTTCTGTGCTGCTGCCAAAATGAAATACTTGAACAAGTGCAATTCCACACCCTATCCTTAATGCAAGTCTAATGTCACTATACTTGGAATGAAACATGGCTCAAAAATTGGTAACAAAAATGTTTTTATTTTGAACAGGTCTCAACTGTTTCTCTTCTCCCTCGTATCTTGCAAATAATATACCTCAGATTCTTAAGAGAATACTCTAAAGAGAATCGTTTTCCATTTCTATAACAAGTCTTTGTAAGTAACCAGGTTAGAGGTAGCTGTTAAGAAAAAGCCCCAAACCCTAAAACATATTTTGCCATTATGGTTTTAATTTTTAGGTGGCATTTCAGGTAATGTTTTGTGTCCTAATGACAGAAAAAAGGAAACAAAAAATTTATTATACTAGTCTCACATTTCTGCCAGCAGAGTAGCAAAGCATTGGAGGAATCTAGGCACAGTGGGTAGCAAGAGATAGCTGTAAAGCAATGACGTCCGCATATCTATAACAACCCTCAAAGTGCTGCCAGGCTGACTTTTCCTGTACACTGATGGTATCACACCAGTTTTCACGTGAGGTAACACCTTCCTCTTTCCCGTCATACAAAACCAAAATTCTGCTGTTTGCCTTTCAGAGCTCCTAAGCTCTTACCTAATGCTACATGCTTAGGTAATGCATTCTTCACCCACATGGAACTAACTCTACAGTGTCCTAAGAACTGAGGTCATGAATTTTAGGCAGAAGAGGCTACTATGGATGGGAAGTTTAAAAAGAAGTACATGTGATACCCAACCGTAATCTAAAAAGCATACGCTTAGGAAACAGGAAAATTTGAGTGTAATCCCAGGCCAACCATTTAGTAGGATTAATCCTTTCTAAAGACAACAGTATAACCCTGGAGATGACAATGCTTAAATGAGGCAGACTAAGTAAGCTTTCCAATCCCCTCTTCCATTTCCACTATAGGATACTACAAATGCTAAACACTCTTTTTCCCAGTTGTGCACAATCATCCTATCTAATAAAAGAGTAATATGCAAAATAACCATCACTCTGCTACACCCACAAGCCACGCCCACAAGCCACGCTCACAAGCCAATCAGGAGCAAATATGCAAATAAACCCAACCAAGATGGCTACTGCCACAGAGAGCAGGAGGGAGGCTTGGGTTTCCCCAGCAATGGAGGAAGCCAAGCTTTCCACCTGCCCTTGCCAGCCTAGGCCTCCACTCAAGGCTACAAAGTTTCAATGATAGAAGATACATAAATCCAAACAGAAATGGCAGCAGCCACAGAGCTGGAAAGAGCAGGAGGCTAGGGTTGCCCCCCGTGATGGAGGAAGCCAAGCTTTCTGCACACCCTGGCTGTCCCAGGCCTCACTTAAGGCTACAAAGTTTCAATTATAGAAGATACATAAATCCAAAAAAAATGGCTGCCGCCACGGAGCAAGCAGAAGGCTTGGCTCCGCTCCAGGCTACAAAGTTTCAATTGTAGAAGATAAATAAACCCCAGATACCAGGGCCTCCACTTGGGTCACCAGCGGGCGTTGCCGGCCTGCAAACCACCACAGGCCCCTCGCCCAGGCCACCCCTCGCCCCTCGCCCCAAGGCAACCCCCACCCTGATCCAGGACACCCTTCAGGGCAAACTAGCTGGCCCCACCCATGCACCAGGCCTCTATCCTATCTAATAAAAGAGTAATATGCATATTGAGCATCACTCCAACACACAAGATGGCTGCCCCCATGTAGTCAAAGATCCTGCCCCCATGTGGACACAAGATGGCCACCACAAGATGGCCAGCAGGGGAGGGCATTTGGGAGGGACCAGGCCTGCAAGGGAGGGCAGCTGTGGGCGATCAGGCCAGCAGGGAAGGGCATTTGGGAGGGACCAGGCCTGCAAGGGAGGGCAGTTGTGGGTGATCAGGCCAGCAGGGGAGGGTATTTGGGAGGGACCAGGCCTGCAAGGGAGGGCAGTTAGGGGTGACCAAGCCGGCAGAGGAGGGAAGTTGGGGGCAACCAGACCTGAAGGGAAAGGCAGTTGGGGGGGACCAGGCCTGCAGGGGAGATGGGGGGGACCCAGGCCAGCAGGGGAGAGCAGTTGGGGGGGACAAGGCCTGCAAGGGAGGGCAGTTAGGGGAAAACCGGCTGGCAGGGGAGCAGTTAGGCATCAATCAGGCTGGCAGGGGAGTGGTTAGGGGGAGATCAGGCTGTCAGGGGAGTGGTTAGGGGAAGATCAGGCTGGCAGGAAGAAGCGGTTAGGGGCAATCAGGAAGGCAGGCAGGTGAGCAGTTGGGAGCCAGCAGTCCTGGATTGTGAGAGGGATGCCCGACTGCCCGTTTAGGCCCGATCCCGGTGGTCCCAGATTGGAGAGGGTGCAGGCTGGGCTGAGGGACACACACCCCCATGCATGAATTTCGTGCACCAGGCCTCTAGTATATAAATAAAAATCTGCCTGGCAGCTATTGGGAGAGCTTTTATTTCCCTTATTTTTGAGGGAGATATCACTGGCTGCCCTTGCTCCCCCTTATTCTTGCCTTGAACATGGATGCAGTACCAGGGTAAAAGCAGCCATATTTTGAGCCGGAGATAGCATACTGAGGATGGGGACAACATAGAACAACAGAAACAAACAGCACTTATTATATTATTGAATGGCCATAATAGCTCTGAACTGCTTATCTCCATACTTCAAGTAGATGAGAAAAAAAAAAAAAAAAACACCTTATTATTTAATGACCAAAATTCAGAGTCAGTTACTAGTAGCCAAAGCATTCTTAACTGACATATTACATCCCAACCTAAATATTCTATATTCAAGGAACCCTTAGCATCTTAGTAAATTTTTTACAGTACCCTTAGGCCAAAAGAAACATTTAATAAGTTCTAGTTATAAACTAGTTATAAATTAGTAAAATTTATAAATCTAAAAACATACATATATATATAAATATATATGTATATATTTATGTACTAACAACTTAGTATGTTTGGTTATAACACAACTTCTCAAACTTTGAAATTAAAGTTTGATTCCAAAGATTGTGGATACTGCCACCATCATTTCCTACTCCACATGGAATTTTGTGTGGATTGTTTATTTGTTTTTGTTTTTTATCATAGCCATTGGAAATCCAACTTCACAGAGATATGTCAGTGAAAGATATAATGTCTTTGTAGCAGTCTACTATCAAAACTGCGAATTATATCCTTAGATACTGATTTGTATAGTTACCAACTAATGTCACTGTATTTCCATCAAGAATTATCTCCCTTTGCCTTTCTGAGTTTGTCTTGATGCACTCTTTGGGAACCAGAGCCCTAACTTTCAGAAATGTTGTGATCATTAAATTAGATCATGTAAATAATAAGTGCCAATAGCTGGCATGTAATAGGTGAGTAATAAATTGGAGACATTAATAGTAGTAGAGTTCTCAAGTTTTGGACCTATTTTCATGAATGTCTTCCTGTACACAAACAATTCCTCTGAGAATGGGAAATATTCTGTTCCTTGTTCTGCTTTATTATGAACAATATATATAACATTGAATAGGAGCACAGTATTTGATGGATTCCACTCCACACACAAACATACATTTCAATGTAAAGGTGAAAGCAATTGCTGGGAGATAAAGATCTAATGTGGCAGATCAAAATAGTTACAATACAGCAAAGGCACTATTACCCTAAACTAATTCACCACTTAGAATTTCATCATAATTCCATATTCATGAGTGTCTCCTATTTGCCTAACACATGTTAGAGGGCAAGTTACAGAAATGTATAAATGTAAAGAAAAATCTTTGACTTTGTTGAGCCCATATTCAGGGATTTACTATCTCATGGTTGGACTTGCAGTTCTGCAATTATTTCCTTCTTTGATTACTCTCCTAGAATTCTAAATGGTGCTTTAATTACTCCTTTCTTTGTTTGTGTCCTTCACAATTAAATTTGAGTGTGGGTTGCCCCAGTACAGTACAACCCCAGGGGCCCTATCCACTCTCCATTCAGTGTGAATAATGTTCCCTTCAACCTTGGTTTGTTGCACTTAAGTTTGATGACCAATCTCTTTCTCAGATGGTGGGCTTTTTCTAGCATCAGGAACTGGAGGCCAAGCCATTGTTTTTCCAAGCTAAATTCTTGCTGTTGTCAACTGGACAAGATGTCTCAGTTGTCCAAATACATCAAGTTTAATGACTCCAGGAAATAACAGTCTAACTCACCAGAAAGTATTCAAAGTCACATATTGGATACTTAATGTGAACTTAAGGTCAATTTCTTTGGAGGCATGAGATGTAGAGAAACATGTCTCTACTTGTCAAGGTCACTGTTTGCTTGGAGAACTTCAAGGCATTTTATGATGCAATAAAAGATAAATGAAACCATTTTCAAAGAAACTTGGGAACCTCTGCTTCAAAGACTGGCTAAAAACATTGTGCCAGGCAACAAAGCTATTGGTTTCTGGGGAGCAAAAGCATCAAGAGGCCTAACCAAGGGGATATATAGCAATGAGAAAAAGATTGGTCCTTTTTAGTGAGAAAGTAATGGGTAAGCAATGAAGTCCAAAGTAGTGACCAAAAATGCAGGTTGATTACACTGGAAAAATGCAAACCTGCTCTCATCCATGTTGCAAGTACCTATAGCCTGTGTGGGAAATAGTATAGAAAACAGAGACATTCAATCCCCTTTGCAGAATTTTTAATACAAATAATAACCCCTGGCCAGTGTGGCTCAGTTGGTTGAGTGTTTTCCCATGCACCAAGAAGGCACCTGGTCAGGTGCCTCGGTGGTGGGTTTGATCCCCAGTAGGGGGCATGCAGGAGGCAGACAATTGATGTTTCTCTTTCTCCCTCTCTCTTCCTCTCTCTCTAAAATCAATAACAGCATATTCTTAAAATATACAAATAATAAGACTCCATATTAACCTTCACTTTCTAATTTTCTTAGGCAAATTACTCTCTCACTTGAAATTACTAGAGTATATGGGCATAGCAAATAAATCAAGTTGCTAAAAATAGGTGTTATTTAATTCTTTGTTCTTTTTTATCTTTTAGATCTTTCTATTCTGCCATTCCTTCCTTCTTTCTGTAACATTACTCCTTCCCCATAATTTAGGGGGGAAAAAAGGCTAACAACTGGAGGATGAAACTATTACACTGAATTTGCTTTGTGTAACTTGCAAATCCTGCCACTCAAAAGGAATATCACACATAACTCTTTGCACACTCAAGTTTCTCAAGATACTTGTCTCCACGACTTGCATACTGCAAAGTTGAAATTTATTTATTTAATTATGATATTGAATTTTCAAAGTACAGTATTTGATACTGGGCCAAATAACACATTAACTGTATTTTCTTTTTAAATTTTCTGCAATTAGAATGAAGTGTGACATGTTGATTAAAATTCACATGAAGAAGAGCTAGTGAACAGTAAGCCCAATCAATAGCTTAGAAACCCTGGATACTATATGAATTAAACTCATTCTATGATCAGGCTGACCCTTTGTCTTCTATTTCCTCATCTGTGAGTTGGCGAAATAACCTCTTTCATTTACCGCTTTAAAGTAGAGAATTAATGAGATAAAATTTGTAGTCAGATCAAAGTGTACTACGTAAGTACTGTAATTTTCTAGGAAATATTATGGGTATTTGCATTATATACAGTAATGAAAATGGAAATTATTTACTCTGGGGACCCAGGCTGCATTATTGTTAAATTATTTGCATCCTGAAAAATGATTTGCATGCTAATGAGCATGTATTACCAGAACAGCCTTTCCAAAGGTTGCTCTATAGCTTTCCTATCAAGTATATATGATACTATGCAATAGAAAGATGTAAAACCTCAAAAATTGTGAAATTATCCCTTGTTTCCTTTGCAATATGTTTTTAGAGGATTATTGAGTGTTCTGTTTTAAATTTTCCAGCTTACTGCTAATGAGTTCTTCCCAACTCTATGAGATTTTTCATATATATATATATATATATATATATATATATATGGACATATATATGGGTTTTTTTTCAACTTTACCTCTCACAAGCTTATGCTGCAGTTCCCTTCCTTAATGTGAGCCAAAGGTCTTTTCTATCTATTGTTGGAATGACATAAAATCTCAGTCTGTTGCCCTGGCCGGTTTGGCTCAATGGGTAGAGTGTTGGTCTGCTGACTGAAGGGTCCCAGGGTCTCAGTCTGTTGCCCATGCCCAGGTTGCAGGCTCAATCCCCAGAAGGGGGCGTGCAGGAGGCAGCTGATCAATGATTCTCTCTCATCATTGATATTTCTCTTTCTCTCTCACGCCCTTCCTCTCTGAAATCAATAAATATATTTTTAAAAGACCTCAGACTGCTGATAGAAGATAAATATTCTGAGTTGGAATTCTTTTCCCACTTCAATATTTTGCATTTGACTTTTTATTCGGATTCCACCCACGAAGGAAAAACAGAAAACCTTTCTTTAAGATTGCAAATCAGGTTTTGCCTATTTAAGTGAATTGTAATTCCTCTGTTCTCCTCTTGAGTAATATTCACTATTCTGATCTCCCCAGAGATGGTATTCCCAACATCTACCTGGATTAAGCTACTATACTGAGGGCACACATTTGATCTGAGATTCTGCAGTTAGATATTGCAATAATAATAATAATAATAATAATAATAATAATAATAATAATTCAATCATCTCAAGGGTGTTCTTATACTAGCTAAAATATAACTTAAAAGATTTCTGGGGGAAGGGTTAGTTCCCAAAGGGAAAGGCTATTTCCCTACACTTGCTTGTTAGAGGATGAATACGCTAATTGGAAAACTAGAATTCTGGGGATTTGCAAGTGGAACAGGTGAAAATGTAACTGGTGATAATTAAAGGCTAATTATCTTCAACCCGCAATTGGCCACAGGAGGTTTTTCTGAGCCACATAAAAAGATAGTTGCAAGAGAGAGAGAGAAGACAGACAGAAAAATATACACATTATTTTATACATTTGTGCTATTAAATATAAGTGGAGATTGAACCTGTGTAGTTATTGATGGTTGATGCCTGCCTCACCATCCTTATATTTCCTCCTGAATCTATCTAAGGATTACATTTTACAGCAGCATTAATAGGACCTATCTACTTTTAAAGTTCATCATTTAATAGAAAATAGATACTCCTCTGATATCCTGAAGCAAAAAATTCCCAAGCTGCAAAGTTACTGTATGAACTCTTCTGGAAGCTGAGGGATGTAAACTGTTTCCATGGATCTCTGTTTTAACAATTGTTTGTGCAGCATCAAGGTCAAAAGAATCAGGCCCTTTTCTGGCTGGTTTGGGATTTATTTAGATACTCTATTTTAAGAGCGATTCCAGAAAGCTTTCTCCAAGAAATCTGGAGTTGTGTTAGGTGAAATGAGTCAAGAATAGACCAAGAGAAATGTGTTGGTAGAATAGTCATTCCAGGAGAATGACTAGGTGAGTGTTTCTCCAGTAATGTGGAAGCACATGATATACCCCTTACACTGCTGCTTCCTCCTCAGCATCTAAGTTGACCAATCACCTGTCTATCCTCTCTCCTGGAACTTCTTTCCTCATTCATACAACCCCATCAAAACTAACATGGTCATATATAAACCTATACCTACCCTGCCTAAAGCTGAGTGATCCAGAATTGAGCACTGATCTAAGTAGGGAATATCAGGGAGCTCCTACAGGATTTTTAAAAAAGAATCTGAGTGACAGAGGTAATCTCTCTCAGGTGGCAGAAAATGTATGGGATAAAACTCAGAAGCTGTCAGACACTGTGTTTTCCACTGTGTGGAAAGAGCTGGTCTACAATAGGAGAGAATTAAGCTAACAGAAATAAAGTAATAAGCAGTGGAGAAGGAAATAGCTTGTTCCTTCTTCATCCCCTAATTTGGGGGATTCCAAATGCATCTCTGATCTCTGTGGTTTGGTTACTCAATTCTACCTTTTTGACTAAAATAATTCAATTTAGAATCTTGACATTAAAACTGCAAGTTTTCTAAATGAAGGCAATGTAATGTTAACCAAGATATGTTTTTGGGGTGTTGTTGTTGCTAATCCACATGCCTCCTGCCACCAACAGAGAACAGAGAATCTTTCCTTTTGGCTAAGCCCTGGTTAGAGGGAAGGTATATTATACCAAATGGGTTTGGAGAGGTCCATGAGCAATAGGGATTTATTTCTTGCCACCTGGTGATGTTTGAAATGTCACTGCAGCTTTCAGAGAAGGCCTCTGGCAAATAATCTGGCAGTTCTTAGTGAAATTGGGTGAGCACTATCCAACAGACTCATTCCTGGCCATATATACCAGATACACAAGCATGCTAATGAATGCATTGCTTGTGGTTGCAAAAAACTGGCCACAGCCCACTTGTCTGTCACTGGGGGAATGAATAGTTTAATTAGAACCATTTGAAATTGCTAATATTTGACCATTTTTTACTATCATAAAATATCCATTTCATACAGTTCAGTCTATTGTAGTGTGGTGGTTATATACTATGAAGGAGACAGAAATAAAAAGCAAACTGGATCTTCCTACAGCAACAGAGACATGTCTTAAAACTTAAAAATATATAGATGCAAGATGAGATTTATAGCATAATACTATTTACATAAATTAAAAACATATTCAAGAATACAGTATATATCTTACCAGAATAGACATTTATAAGAATACATATAAAACACAGTTAATGGGGCTCCTTATTAAGGGGAAGAAATAGGAATGTAAAAAATGGGAAAGAAGAGAAAAATTAATTATACACAAGAAATGCTTTGGATGTACCATTGATTATGTGCCATGGGCTAGAGAAAAACAAACCCAGTTCTCTGCACCTGAGAAATAATAAGAGTAGTAAAGTCAGAAAGCAAAGGAGAGAAAAAGGAAAGGTACCTATACCAACATGAATCTTCAGCAAAAAAGCAGAAAAGAAGTGTGTCTAGGCAAAGATGACCTGAAACAATTTCCAAAGTCTTCCATAGTTCTAGAAAAAAAATCTATAGTTTTTCTGAATGTTTCCAGGTTTTCTAGTAAGCCTGATGAGACCAAAATAGCTGAGAGAGGGATACCAGACAAGACAAAATCTCTTTGGGGCCACTGGATGTTGAAGTGGAAGTTGTCAGTGCATGTGGTATAGATCATAGAAGCTAGAACCAACTTCAACTGTGGATTAAAGTAGGTGATGCTATAGGAAATGAGACCAAGGTTCAAAGACCTGACATCATGATTTACCTCTCTGCAGAGAGGCAAAGGTTGCTATAGTCAATAAGTTTCCTGCATTCTCACCATCCATGCTTCATCCTAATCATGTGCATTATATCTAGACTCTAATTTGGACATAATATGAGGAGCAGTAAGAGATAAATATAAATTTTTACTAAAAATCAGAAATAACTAACACTAATTTGAGTTTACTTGGTGGAAACTTGGGTGAGTTGGAAATAGGGGCTCAATGTATAAATTACATTTAGTAATAGAAAAACAATGAAAGTTCAATTATGCACATCTATATATTTGACTAAAGTTTGTAAATAATGTATATATATGAACATCAGTTACTCACTGCCTATAACTCATTTTAACTATTAAACTTATCTGTCAATTAATTCATCTTCAATATAGCATGTAAGTTTTGGCTCTGTATACATTATTTTTGCACAGAGAGATATTACAGGCATGCTAGAAACAAAGTTGGAGGTTAATAGACATGCCTATGGTATCTAAAAGTAAACAACACATTCATTAGAAACTGATATGTCAAAAAAGCTAATTATTATTCTTGGCTAGCTCTTCATGCAGACATTTTTTGGCTTTTTTCTTTTTCTTTTTCTTTTTTTTTTTTGTATACTTTGCAGTTGGAGACCAGTACCTTTGAAAATGTGTGTAATGCTTTAAAGACAAAGAGCCTCCTCTTAACTAATCGCATTGCTCTAACTTGATCTAACTAAAGCAGTATCAGAAAGAGCCAGCAATGTCACCCCATTACATTTCATAGCATGTCTCTATCTTTCACAACATTTTCTCAGGAGAATTCATCTGCAGGATAAGGTTCTGGGCCACACACTTAAAGGATTTAGCTAAGGAAAAATTCAGTGCCAAGTGGAAAGTTTGGCTCTTCAAGTGTAGTATTTGAAAAGATTTGAATAGACAAACAAAGAAACATCCTTAGGAGAACATTGCTGGCTTGTAAAATTGCACTCAGCAGTGGAATCCATTTCAATCAAAATTCAGAAATAAACTCTATTAAATAAATCACCTGACATCAGAGATGTTCTGGCTGAAATAATTTTAGAGGGCTTGGAGCTCAGTCCCACTCAGATTCAGGAGTTGCACCACATGGCTTTACAATATCCATGGACTCTGCCAAGCACACTTTGGGTTGAGCATTGGTAGTTATAAAAATAAGATAATAAGAGGAAGACAAATACCAAAAGCTGCTTTTATTTGTATTTTACTAGGTGCCAAATCCTTAACCACATTACTTCTGACAATCTTTCCAGTACCTTTAATCCCCAAGTTACAGATAAACAAATTATGGTTCCAATAGGTCAAGTCAGTTGCCAATATTATTACTAAGCAGGCTGCCTGAGTCAGTAAACCTGAACTATCAATCACTTAGACTACAGACATTAACATTGGGTGGTTTCTTGGTCAGTGATGATGTTAACAGGGAAGAAAGGGGCACTAAGGAAAGAAAAAGTTTCCTTGGAAGGGAAATGGGGGGTCATAGGACTTTAATTCAGGACATGCTATGTGTGAGGTGACACTGAGATTACCAGATGGACCTGTGTAAGCACTTGGACTCATGGAACTGGAATGTGATAAAGAGATCAAAGGTAGCAAGATATAAAATTCAGAGCAACAATAACACATAGGAGATAGTTGAAGCCAATAATGTTACACAGGGAAATAAGATAAGAAAGAGGAAAGTTAATAAATCCTCAAAAATCATTCACATGTAAAGAATGTTTGCAAGGGAAGTAAGTGAGAGGAGAAAAATTGCAGACACTTGGGAAAAGAAGGTAAGCATCCTGAGGGCAGGGATTTTTTTCCCCCTGTTTGTTCACTAATGTGTCCCAAGTACCTAAAATAATGCCTGGTACATACAAAAGGCCAATGAACAGTTATATAAATATGTTAATCAGGCTCAAGTACTACACGGAGGAAACTGGTCTTTGTACTGGAAATATTCAGGGAACTTATACAAATAGTGTCATTCAAATATCCTTATAACACTCATTTCCCAAACCTAAACTCAACATAATATACATGCTTAATTTTTCTCAAAATAGTATAAGAAAGGGAGATTTAATTATATAATTTTATGTGACTAAAAAATACTAAATATCTCAAATATGCTTAAATATTTTAAAACTACTATTTTAAAAATGATATAATTATACAACATCCTATAATTTAAAAAAACACTAAATATTTAAGAATTATTTTACTAAAAATTAATTTCTTAATGAGATCAATAGTGGAGTTAAAGAATTTCTTTTTCCTTTTTTCTTTCTTTCTTGCTTTTTTTTTTTTTCTTTCTTTTAGGGGCTAGGGAAGGCATATAAGGGAGCAGTATAAGTAGGAGCAAACAGGGTTTGCTCAGGGACATGAGAAGTGCAATGTGACTGAATCGTTGGGTAGAAAGTGAGGGTACTCTGGGAGATGAGGCCTGGGACCCCTTGATAAAAAGTGTGGTTCCAAAACTATTGGTGGTAAAAACGGTTAGATCTGACTTTGGTTTAGCAACCTTGGTACATAGGTTCTGGCTATGAAAGAATTCAGAGCCAAGACTCAAACTATAAGAGCAAGTTGATTTAGAAAGTCACAGAGGTAGAAAAAGTGAGCTGTAGAAGAAATGAGCTCAGGAAACAAGTTACACTGGAGAAAGAAAGGCTCTTGAATCTTAAGAGAAAGAGAGAGGCAATGAAAATGGGCCTGGGGAAAGGGATGGGCAAAGGCTAGGGAGTGGCTCCATTGAGAGAGCCACCAAAGGTTTTCTAAAGAAGTAAAAGGTTTGAGAATTGTATTAATTTTTAGCCTTAGGTTTGCTTACTTTCACATACCTACATGTTAGAATGTTTTCATTAATTTTTCAGTTGGGCCTATGATTTATGAAGCAATTAATATGAATTTGTGTCTTAGTAACAACTGTTTCAAAAAAGAAAACCACAATCATCACTTGGTTGTGTTGGCTGACAAACCTGGAGCAATTAATCTTTGTTTTCATTGAATATTTTATTAAATTAATTTCCAAAAATATGTGCAAATTACAGTTTTAAAAAAGCTTTTATCTGTGACAGTGAAATATAGTGAAATGTACTCAAACTTAAACAACTATCAAGATTTGAAAAAATGAATATTTTTTAAACCCCCAAAATCCAAGGGACTCGGAGTTTTCCAAATGAATAGAGGTAGGCATATTAATTATCATGTATTTGGTCACATGCTCACTGTTCACCTGACACTGTTCATGGCACTTCAGCAGGAAATATGTCAGTCTTTGAAGATAGACAGTCCTGGGTTGGACCCTCTTTCGATACTTTCCAACAGTGTGACTTTGAACAAGTTATTTTAATTCTCTGAGTTCTTGTTTTCTTAATAAAATGGGACTATTTGGATGTCCATTGCAAGGTCATTATAAGCTCTGTGATAGCATAAACTATATATGTCTTGTCCAACATTACATAACTGATTCCCAGCATAGTAGGAGTTTAAAATACTTGTTTTATTAGTTGGTAAATATGTAGAATAGCATGTCTATGCTGCCTCCCACACAGAAAGTACCCAACAAATGCTACTTCCCTTTCTTTCTTTCAACTAATTATTTGCACCAGTCAGTCTCTCCCCAAATATTTCTGTTATTGGAACAAATGTACATTTTAAGCTTGAATTGTCAGAATAATCTAAATTCCCTAATATCCCTCTTTGTCTTTAGAGATACTACGTCTCCTACATTATAAAATATTATCATTAGTTATAATTTTATGCACTAATATAAAGCTACCCAAATATTGTTCTCAACTCTCTCATAGCAGTAGGAATTATTTTTTATTTTCATTGTTTCACATGACATCCATAAATTCAGAGTTAAATCATCATAATAGAATTGAGTTTTACTAGTGTTTTGGTTAAATAGATGACAAGGCGTGACAGGCATGCTGCCTTTGGTTGACAAGCATAACATATGCCTCCCCCACTGTAAATTTTACTTATGGTTCTGGTGTCAGCAGCAAGTGGTGTAATGAAATATGCACTGATTGTTATTGAAATTAGGACAACCAGCAAGAAAGATCCCAAAGAAACTTTATTACATTAAAACCATTGTAAAATTGAAGCAGTGACATTATTTAACTTAGCTTTGCTTAGAACTATTGATTTTGATTTTTGTACAAAGAAGTCCTTTTGGGCTAAAGCTCAATACAGAAAATCAATTTGTTTAAAATGCTTCCTTTTATGCGTAATAGCTTACTCATCAAGGACTGAAATTCTGCATGTGAATAACACTTTGGTCTCCTTCTTGCCAATCACTGGAAGCACTATGTAAATTATAATTGGAAATTATGGCAAAAACCTATAGGCCATAATCTTTCCACAAAATAATCAAATGTCAATAATGATCCAGGAAAACACTGAAAGATGAACCTCAGTATGAGTATCGATGCCCTCGAATTAACTTTTTATATGTTTTTCTATTCATTGTGCACTGAAATTTTGTCCAAGTATAGATGAATGCAAGCAAGTAGCTACCCACTAGAAGCATTTTGGGCTCCATGTATAAACTTCAGAAATATGATTAGAGAAATATTGAATTCAATTTTATTTCCAAATGTGTCACTAACTAGCAACAAGACTTGTTAATTAGGGCAGTTATTTAACCTCTTTGAATCTAATTTTCTTGTTTATAAAATTGAAAAGTCGCTTTTAAGTCTAAAATGCTTCAATTAAATCAAGAATTATACAGCTAATAATTGGAAACTATATTATTTAAATGTTTGAAATAATAAAAGGAAAAATGTTATATTAGAACTTCTAAGACAAGGCAATAAAATGAGAACTGAGGCATTCACACCCATATACTAACTTCAGATATTTTAAATATATACTGTTTCTTGTGAATTCAAGACTATTATTTTATAAATCTTATCAACTTAAAAACATAAGTTCATAAATACTATTTTCCATGTGGTCTGGTAAAGAATGTATTAATTAAATAAACTAAATGAGATTTGTAAACAATTTTCAGAATCTAATAATTGATATTTTAACTGTGTTAAGTAAATTGATTGAAATGTAACCATTTCCCAATGCAGTATATGCAAATCAAGTCATTATGTCGTGTACCTTAAACTCCCACAGTGCTGTATCAATTATATCTCAATAAAACTGAAATAAAAAATGTTTCTGTGTCAATCTGGTACCTGTCTTATATAAACTCTAACATATTAAAACTTTCTCTAATATGTCACACAAATTATATCCTGACTCTAAGGAAGATAAAATAGTTTCACACAGATATAAAATATACTTGTTAATATTATGCATGAGTATTACATTTTGCCTATGATCTGCTTCCATTCAATTTCCTTAAAGCTAATTTCAGAGTCATTTTCCCATAAAGATTTAATTGGGAATTTCTCTTCACTACAGATCTAATTATTTCCTACTATACCATGAACAGGACACACTTCTGGCCTCATATACCCTAAAGAATTTCAATTAATTCTAGCTATTGTGAAACATTAAGAAAGTAATTCCTACCCATTGAGCAATATGACTAATCTATATATATCTAAGGAAATGTGATCCAACATAATCATATTTTACTGAAGGCCAAATAAAGGACATAAATGTGTTATTGAAAGGTAAATCTCATATGATTGAAATTTGTTTTTCCTCCAGCACATAGTGTCTTCAAAAGTTATTAGAAACAAGGCTTATTCCATTTTTCTATGCATAAGGGGGAATGACTAATCTTTTAACTCTAGCAAATAATGGATGCATTTTAATAAGGTTTTTTAAATCTAAAATTAGCATAACATAAAAACGATGTTAGACATTTTATCAGTTAGTATACATAATCATTTATTAATGAGAAATTATACTTTTTAAATATTTATAATTTTCTAAGTAACACAATCTCAGAAAACAAATTAACATAGCCTAATAGCTTAGTCTTCTTTGATTGATACTTACTGAAATCTGCTGCATTTTCAAAATACAATTGAATCAGTACATAGAATAATGAATGAGGATATGGTCTCTGAATTAAGACTAACCTACTTCACTTGCTACAGGAATTTGGGTAAAGTTCTAATATTCAGAGTCTTAATACCTTCTTCTGTAAAATACAAATCAAAATAATACTTTCTTCATTTTCTTCACCAGGTTTTTTGTAATGATTAAAAAGGTAATGCATGTAAAGTTGTTAGAAAAGTGCCTACAACTTAACATGAGGTCGATAGTAAGTAGGTTTCACTCCACATTCATCAGTCATAGGATTCCCTCATTTGGAGGGAGATTTGTACAAAGTGAACATAAAGGCATTGGTCTTTGACTAGTTCAAGGTAGAGTGGATTTAAAAGACATGAAGTGATCACCAAGCCATTCTCTATGGTCCTAATACCATAGGTCCCCTCTCTCTCCCATCTGCCCTCTATATCAATGGTGACTGGTGTTTGAACCACACTCTCTGGGCACACCTGGCTGACATGCTTAGCAGTGAAATTCTTATTCACTTATTGTTTAGATGTACAGCATCTCCATGTGTTTTATTCATTATTACCTGATCCCAAAGGATTTTATGTCTATGCTTAACACTCCTCTCCAACAAGAAATTCTTATCTGCTGTTAACCAAGTTCTTCTGATACAATTTAAGATCATTTGGTCTCCTGTTTAAAATGGATAAATTGTTCAGCATTCTTGGTATAAGAAGACTTTATACACTTAAACACCTATATTAAAAATGTGACAGAAAGCTTATGCAGTTTAGCCTTATGTAATTTGGCATTGCGAAAACACAAAAGGAGTCTGACTTATATTTAATAATTTACAAAACCAAAAAATGATATTCAACCAGTATCTCCAAATCTTTTTAGTTTTAACTTACATAAAATGTAAATTCCTTTATCTACAAGGTAACCTATTTTCTCTTGTTTTGTTCTGAATAAATAAATAGAACAACTACTCATTGTTTTGCCAGTAGTTTTTATCCTTCTGTAAGCTATTCCTCTTTTCTCAAAATCCTTATTATCCTTGCATTATAAAGAGTTGCATGCCCTGTTTAAATTTCTGTCTTCATAATAGCTCCAATAATATTTAAGTAAGTCTGGATGCACTATACCTACTTAATAAAAGCACTGCAAGCAGTTAATATCTCTGTTCTTTTTCATCATGTGTAACTAGTTGTTATTATATATTGAGAATTATTTATATACAAATACCTGCCTAATATTATGTCATATGCTAGTACACTTCATTTTGAGTAGATATTAATAGCAACTCTTATTTCTACATTCCTCATGTTTTTTTATATCACTGCAGATTTATTTTATAACATGTTGTTAGCTTGATTATTTCATTCTCATAGCTTAAAAATATTTCTTGATGTGTTGTGATATATTTGCATTGGAATATATTTATTCTAGTGTTGAAACATAATAAAGTTATAGACACATGATGTTTCCTTGTAGCTCCAACCTTTGCTAGGTTTTCAGAAATCATCAGGACTCACTTCCACATAATTAGTCTTCCTTCACTCCTGACATTTGTTAATTCTACCCACACCCACCATACTAGTACACCACATTGCCCTGGATTTATTGTAGTTGTCTGTCTTTATTTTCTGGAAGCTTGTCTACATTGTTTCTTTCTATGAGTAAACAGAAGACCAAATTGATCAATATCTGTCCCTGAAATTGGTCCTTTCAATTGAGTATTGCACTTACTCTGTCACTTGGAATTGGAATTGACATCACCAGTATTGGACCAACATCAACCTAGAAAAACAGAAATGTTCACCTTTCCTTTCAACTCTCTTCTTATGCTAATCTTAACTCAAAAAGCATCACCATTCGAATATTAACTTTCCAAGCAAAGCCCTCAGGATAAGTTTCTCTTCTTTCCTATACTTTATCAACAAATCCACTTACATGCTAGATGCTGTTTTGTTGGTGTTCTTTATTATTAATGCAGAAATGGGTTAGTTGTGTTTTTTGTTTGTTTGTTTGTTTGTTTGTTTTTTGTCCTTTCTAACAATCTCTGCATTCCTAGTGTAAACATAGGCTTTGACCTTCCATCTAAGCAAGGATACAATGTGCATTAAAAATGTTAAGCAATTTACAGCACTCCCCTAAAAGTCTTACCTTTCCAATTGTTTATTTGTGCACAATTAAATGTGCATATAAATTTTTTTAATTTTAAATTTATTTACTTATTTATTTATTTTGTTGCTGTTGTTATTGATCCTCACCTGAGGATATTCTTCCATTGATTTTCAAGGAGAGTGAAAGAGAGAGTGAAAGACAGAAACATCGATATGAGAGAAAACCATTGATTGGTTACCTCCCAAATGAGCCCCAACCAGGGCCCAGACTGGGGCGGAGACTGCAACCAAGGTACGTGCCCTTGACTGGAATGGAACCCAGGACCCTTCAGTCTGCAGGCTGATGCTCTATCCACTGAGCCAAACCGGCCAGGGCTATACCTATATTATTTAAAACCTGACTAATCAACCTAAAATTATGTCCTTGAGCTACTGAACCTGACAAATGTCATCAGGGAAACTATCTTCCCCCCATTTTTCCACTAATGTTTAATTTTTTATCAGTTACATTATTTCTACTTTGAATTGTTTCTACCTTACATAATTTCTAACTTTATTTTTCATTGTAATGTACACATTTGTTTTAATCTCAGTTCTACAGTTAAATATATTCTGTACTCACCATACACATTGATTGACTGAGGTTATACATTGGTAGATTCTTCATGACATTTTTGTGGACACAGTATTTTCTGAGTTTTTGCACCTTTAATACTTTTACATATATGTATACAGTATACACACACACACACACACACACACATATATATATATGTTACATATATATATATATATATATATATATATATATATATATGTAACATATATACTTGAAAGCAACTTGTCAGGTCAAAATCCTTGGCTCACACATTCTTGGGCATTTTATTCTGTTTTCTACTGCATTAAGTGTTCCCTTATAGAAATATCAGGTCAACATGATTTTTTTATCCTTTTAAAGTTACTTGACAAATATTTTCAAATGATATATCTACAAAGGGTAAATATTACTAATATATAAAGGACTTCTACAACTCAACAAAAACATAACTTGATTAAAAATGGGAAAAGTACTTAAGTAGCTACTTCTTCAGAAAAGAAATACAAATGGCCAATAAACACATGAAAAGATGTTCAACATCACTGATGATCTGATGATTGCAAATCAAAAGTACAATGGATGTAACTTCACACTATTAGAATGGCTGTTTTTAAAACAAAGCAACAGTAAACAACAAGTGTTAGGAAGAATGTGGAGAAATTGGAACCTTTGAAAATTGTCCGTGAGAATGCAAAATGGTATAGCTGCTATATACTAGTAAAACAATATAGTGGTTTCTCAAAAATTAAAAAATAGAATTACCCTATGATTTAATAGTTCTACTTTGGGTATATACCCTAAAGAATTGAAAGCCAGGACTCAAACAGATATTTACATATCCATATTCATAGCAACAGTATTCACAATAGTGAAATGGTGGAAGCAACTCAAGTGTTCATGGACAGATAAATGAATAAATAAAATATACTATATATATTTTTAAATATATTTTATTGATTTTTTACAGAGAGGAAGGGAGAGGGATAGAGAGAAACATCGATGAGAGAGAAACATCGATCAGCTGCCTCCTGCACACCTCCTACTGGGGATGTGCCCACAACCAAGGTACATGCCCTTGACTGCAATCAAACCTGGGACCTTTCAGTCCACAGGCCGACACTCTATCCACTGAGCCAAACCAGTTAAGGCTACTGCATTTTATTTTAATGGTATACTATTCGGTCTTAAAAAGGAAGGAAATTCTGACAACATGGATAACATCATACAACATGGATGAACTCTGAAGACATTAACCTAAGTGCAATAAGCCAATCATAAAAGGACAAATACTGTATGATTTCACTCACATGAGGTACCTAGAATAGTCAAAATCGAGAGATTGAAAGTAGAATGATAATTGCCAGAGGCATAGGGAAGGGGTAAATGGGGAGTTATTGCTTGATTTGGTACATAGTTTCAATTTGCAAGATAAAACGTTCTGGAAATGGATGGTGGTGGTGACAATAAGAATGTACTAAATGCCACAGAACTGTTCCCTTTAATAATGGTTAAAATGGTGAATTTCATGTTATGTACATGTTTCCACAATAAAAAAATATTTGCCTACTTTGTAAAGATATACTGGTATAAGTTTTAAATGGACACTTAGTTTTTAAATTAAATAATGTACTGGTAGTAATTGACACCAAAATATTGAATTTATTTGAAAAAGTGACTTACCCTCATTTGACAATAGAAAAGAAGATAAATTATTTGATATATTCATGCAATGTAATACCACTCAGAAATACCACAACATGAATAAACCACAACATTATGTTGAGTGAAAACCTGCCACAAAGTAGTATATGCCTTGTAATCTCATTATATGAATTATTGTATGGTGATAGAAATTAGGAAAAGTGGTTATTGTAGATAATAATAACTAGAAAGAAGCATGACAAAATTTTAGGTGGTAATATTCTACATCTTGATTGGGTCAGTGATTACTAGGGCATACACTGTCAAAACCATCAAATAGTACACATAAATTGCAGTATCTGTATTTTTTAGTGTGTGAAACACAAGTTATGATCTTTTGCCTTCTTTGCTCAAAAGACTTTTTAAATCTTAGAAATCCAGTTGCTATTTTAAGGTATATCCTTGTTAAGATCCAACTTCAATCATGTTCTCCAAAAGGTAATATGTTCATGTATTATATAGGTACAATTCTTTTATCTAAAAATAAAGCTTTCATGAACTGCATATATAAATATATGATCTGTTCCTTTTTTTTATATGGTTTCTTTTTCAGAGACTTTGAAAATATCTATGAAGTCTTTTATTATCGCTTCTTATTTTTTCCAGCTCTTTTTAATTCTTTTAAACACACAAACTCCTCCAATCTGACACATACCACCATTATTCCACTGAGATAGCTTTAAATAAGAATATAATAACTTAAACATCCTGAATAACTTTAACTTTCTGAATATTGTACTTTATTACCATTTTTTTCTCACATATCTGGCTTGTCTTTCTCTCTACCTCTTCAGGCTAATCTTTCTCTATCCAGTGATGAAATCTAGAGAAAACTCAAGATTTTTCTTAGTCCTAATTTTTATTCTCATTCCATATACTCTTCCTACACAATTTCATTTGCACATATTTTTATTTTCCACTTATATTTAGATGACTCCAAAATATTTCCAACATAGACCTCGACTTTGAACTGTGGATCTGTATCTCCAACTGTATTCTTACAATCTCCATTTAGATACATCAAGGGCATCTTAAAATTCATGTTTACAAAACAAAGCTAAAGATGGGCTTTTCCCACAATATTCATTATTGCAATGAATCACTTCATCTTCCATCAAATTAAGCAAAAACCCTAGGAATCAATCTTGATTTTTACATAACCCTCTCACCATATCAAATCTATTATGAAGACTTGTTGAGATTTTATTTATATATTTCTAAAGTCTATTTATTTCTCTTTATAACCATAGCAACTACATAACCATAGTAACTACTATAGTTCAAACTCATCATCTCTATCCAGCCTTAGCTACAATTGCCTCCTAACTGCACCACACTATACATATCCATTTTTGTTTCTTTCAAATCTATTTTTCATAGCAGCCATAATTTTTTTCTAAATACAATTCTGATTATGTCACACATCTATTTAAAAATCTTCAATTAATTTTATTTGGTCTTGAAGTAAAGTCAGAAATCCTGCAAGGCCCTGAATACCTGGTTCCCAATGTACTTGTCTAACCTCATCTCCGATCTGAACCAAACAGCAATGTTTTGTTTTAATTTCTTGTATGATTCATCCTACATTCTGCCACAGAGATTTTTTAAATGTTTTTTATGTAAATAGAATGCTTTCTCTCTCTATTTAGTTCACCCTATGCTCACTTTTGTTTCTCATAATAATTCATGACTCTATGAGAGAAGAATTTGTAGCCATCTTACTCTAGTCAGAATCCATGAATACATTATTTCATTGTGCCATGAAATTCTGCTGTTAACATCACATTAGTCATTTTATGATTGTTTCAGTGTGATCATTATAATAATGTGTGGTTCAGCCACCAAAGTTTATGCCATTTTTGAGGAGAGACTATATTTGTTTTGCTTATAATTTGCTCTTCGGTGCCTAGCACACAGTACTTGGTATTTAATAGGCACTCAATAAATAAATGTTAAATAAATAGATAGATAGATAGATAGATAGATAGATAGATAGATAGATAAAGTAATTCAGAATATTATAAATTGGAACCAGATTGTGAAGGATACTCAACACAAGGCTAAGGAATTGATACGCAATTTGGTGAGTGAGCAATAGAAACTCAGTGGAGGGTTTTGATCAAGGGAATGGCATGAAGGAACTGTTCCTCAGAAAGATCAATGTGCTAATGTTTGCATGGTTGCTGGAGAACTGAGGTCAGTTAGACATTAATAGAGTCATGCTACAAAATAACAGAAGTGTAACATTAAAAGAAAGTTGTTGCCCTGGTTGAGGTGCATGCAGGAGGCAACCAATTGATGCGTCTCTCTCATATGGATGTTTCGTTCTCTCTGTCTTTCCCTATCCTTTCCATTCTCTCCAAAAATCAATGGAGTCCTAGCCAGTTTGGCTCAGTAGATAGAGCGTCGCCTGCGGACTGCAGGGTCCAAGGTTTGATTCCAGTCTAGGGCACATGCCGGGATTGTGGGCGCGATCCCCAGTGGGGGGCGTGCAGGAGGCAGCCAATCAATGATTCTCTCTCATCATTGATGTTTCTCTCTCTCCCTCTCCCTTCTTCTCTGAAATTATATATATATATTCAATGGAAAAGATATCCTCCAGTTAAGATTAACGAGAGAGAAAGAGAGAGAGAGAGAGAGTTGTTGGCAAATATTGAAAATTCTAAAAGAATGAAGGTAGAGCAAAAGGCATGCATATTTACCCTGTTTATTAATTAGAGTATTGACAAATCCTTAATTTCCTCCCCTGAAAATTGATTATTACCTACACTATACCTTTTGTTAAAATTAGTTAACATGAGTATTTAACATGTCTGTTACATTATAATCAAGAAAAGCAAATGTTATTCCCATCTAACATGAATGTGCCCTTAACATAAAAACATTTATTTGTTATTTTATGTGTTTCATTAATTGCTTATACAGGTCAACCATTGTGGATATTTATCTTGTTTAGGGTCATATTTACTAATTAAATTAATTTTGATGGTAAAACAGTTTATATTTGTGATAGACTATGTATTTGAAGGCCCTTTAACATGAATAAAGGTGAATTTAAAACAGTTACAGTAATTATTGTCCAATTAATCTCAAAAGCAGCTTCTTTCAATGAAGTGCTAAGAACCTAGAATGTCATTTTATCAGTCAGACAGTCATTATATTATTAAACGCTTTGCTATCAGAACTCTTTTTAGAGCATATTCAAAGATTGCTTCCATTATAGGCTTTGCCTCAACATTCATATTCCTCCTAACCAGTGTATTCTTGATTATGAAATGAAGATACAGTGTAGTTGCATATATACTCAATAAACAAATAAGGTTAATGACAGCTTGTACTAAAATGCAAATAAAATACAAGCATATGTAAAATGAGGTGGCAATTACACTTTGATAAAAATAAACACATAAAATCTAAAACTACTAGTACTAAGAATACACAATCAAGAGAATATAATTCATTTATTCATTCAATAAGTATTTTCCAGACACTATACTAGACACTTGGGATAAATCAGTAGGGAAAAATAAAAGCAGAAAATTCCTGATTTGGCATTCATATTTTAACAGCTGAAATTGCCCCCACCTCGACACACACACATGCACACATGAACAAACAAAATATATACTATTCTAGGAGGCCAAACATTCTGTAGAAAAAAAATGTAGAGCAAGAGAAGGATAATCAAAAGGGCAAGCAAGAAAGTAGAGGTTGAAATTTTGAATTGGATGGTAAAGTAAACCCCAATGAGAAGGTGACATGTAAGTACTAGTAAACGCTTAAATGAAGTGAGAGATTTACCACAGGGATATTCCGACAGAAGGCAAAGGCTCTAGGGCTCCTGTAGCATTCACCAAGAACAAGAAGGCAGGATGCCTGAAGAGGAGGGAGTCAGGAGCATAGTGGGTGGAAGGGTCAGAGACGTATGGGACAAGATCAGGGAGATCTTTGTTTGAACTGTTATTTACCTGCTTGCACTTTTATGTCATCAGGAAGCAGCCATTGGATTTTTATTCTTTTTTTATGTTCTATAACCTACTTACCTCTTATTTCTAATCAATTAAAACCTTTTGATTGCTGTCTTATACCCATAATACTCTTTATTTTCAGGTGTACTATGAGTACATTTTAAATCTTGATTAATTTTGACAACATTTTCTTTAAATACTGTGGTCTTTGGTCTAAGACAGCGGTCGGCAAACCGCGGCTCCTAAGACATATGCTGCTTTCTTAAACAGAGTTTTGTGGACAATTACAGTTCACTCTATAAACATATCCAAAGACTAAATGTATTTTGAATGTCCACCATATGTCTAATTTCTGATATCCTAATTAACTTTTTTTTTACCCAGTTTAAGTTTTCCAGAATTAGAATGCAAAGACCAGATGACAGATTATCTCATGACTAATACTTCCATTAATTTGTAAACTTGTGATATAAAGATCTGCATTCTAATTTACTAGAAAATGAGACATTGATCTTGGAGCTATGCTAGGCAGGGCTCCAATCTTAAAATTTATAGAGGCTCCTATAAATGAATTGAGGTTAATAAAACAGAGTTTCAAATTTTCATGAGAGTCATAAGAAACTAACAAGAACAAAAGGTTTCTATAATTCTTAATCATCCTCCTTATATGATTATATCCAAAACTAATATTGTATTTCATTATTAATGCAGAATATATATTTCTAAAATATAAAATAGTGCAGTTTTATTCGTCAATAGTTCCAGTCTCTGACTGCATGTTTTGTTTGTTGGTACTGTATTTTGGTATTGGATAGCATAATAATAGTTCCATGTATCTTCAGGGCTATTAGAAAGTATACAATTTTGGGTTAATGTGTGTTTTTTTAATTTATTTCAATAAATAGGTTTTAAGTGTCTCTCATATATGATCTAGGTATCATACATTATATAGAATTAAATGATGAATAAAAACAATCTCTCTTCTCTGGGACCTAACAATATTCTGTGGACTTCTGGACTAACTAGTGGAGTGAAATCAGAATGTATGCTGTCTATATTTACGGCTAAACTTCACAAGCTTGATTTAAAATTAAATTTCCTGTTACACATCAATCACAATCGTGTAAAGAGAATACCAATTGTGATTATATCAATGATGATTCATACATATAGTTTTTCATGATTGCATGAAGATATTTAATCTTCCTAAGAGGAGCAAGAATGACTTCATGAAAGTGACATCTCTTAGGGCGGACATGGAAAACGAATTCTCAAATATAGAAATAATAGTAAGAACAAAAGGAATAAAAGTGGGAAAGTACAGGGCATCTTATAAAATAAGTACTTATAAATCAAGGACATATAAGTTCATTCTTGCCCTAGCTGGTTTGGCTCAGTGGATAGAGCGTCGGCCTGGGGACTGAAGGGTCCCGGGTTCGATTCCAGTCAAGGGCATGTACCTTGGTTGTGGGCACATCCCCAGTAGGGAGTGTACAGGAGGCAGCTGATCGATGCTTCTCTCTCATCGATATTTCTAACTCTCTATCCCTCTCCCTTCCTCTCTGTAAAAAATCAATAAAATATATAAAAAAATAAATAAATAAATAAAGTTCACTCTTACTAACTAGAGGTGACAGTGTATGCAGTGAAACAATTCAGAAAAAAAGAGACTTTAACATTACATTAAAGAAATATTATTTCTATTTTTTAATTGGGCAGGAGTGGTATTTAATTTCATAGACAACAGGGATCTGATTAGGTTTGAAAAAGAGCATAGTAGAGTTAGGGTTGTAGTTAAAAACGAAGTTAGCTCTATAAATAGTAAATGTGCTTTTCTAGAGTGAGGAAGGATAGATGTCAGAATCATTATATTAATGATCCAGAGGAGAATTCATAAGGGCTTGACCAAGCCTTCTGTCAGTAGGATTAGAAAGAAGGAATGAATTTTTCTGAAAATGAAAGAGATAGAATCTAAAGACAAGTACCTAAATGTTTTGAGGCAATATAGAGTGAAGGTTTAAAGATAACCCTGAGGCACTTGCAGTGTATAACAGAACTCTGCTAATATTACAAACGGAAGAAGCCAGAAGCAAGGTAGGTTGTGGGAAGAACACGGGCTGAGCTGATTTTAAGGGCTGACAGGGTGGCTTTGCAGAGAAAACTTGGAGCTGCAGATGTGAAGCTCTGCAGAGATGAGGGCAAGCAGTTAGATGCAGAAGTCTTCTCAACAATAAGCCTGTTCAATCTATACCCACCTAGTCACTGCTGAGCCTATACTTAGCATTTTATAAAACTCTCAGTCAATACATTTATTGAGTTGCCCACACATTTTCTTAGTAGGGTTTTAAGTGCAATTTAAGATGGAAATTACGTAACCTCTTAGTTCAGTGAATATTGTAATATCTTTGTGATCTAAAAATAGAGAAAATGCTATCCCAAGTTACTTAAAGCTTCAGGAATTACATAATTCTTAACACTCCCTGGACTCCAATTCTCACCACAGTAGCATAAGCAGCTCAGTTCTGAATAGATTATTTCACCTCTTTCTTAATTTATACATAAAAAAGTGAGTGGTAATCTCTACTTTACCTCCCTCATAAATGTGTGTTATTACTGAGACAAAATTGAAGCACTATTGAGAAGTAAGAAGTGATTATTATGTTCTCCCTCCACCTCTATCTTGCATTACCACATGAAAAATTCAGCCAACTGAATGGTACAGACATTATATCCAATTGCCAGGCCTCAAATTGGCTATGCTCAGGGTTTGGTAGGTTAGGACATGGACTTCAAGCATGGGTATGAGGCATGATGTTGTGCTTATGGGCATGAGCTATGAGACCAGGTAAGGTAATACTCACAACATGCCTTGGTTTACTCTTCAGTGAAACTGAGATAATGATAGACCATCTCCATTAAGCTGTTGTGACTACTAAGTGCTCAGAAATATTAGCTATAGCCTATTATTGGAATGGGTTCAAATTCTGTCTGAAAGATGGCTTAATGAAAATGTAATAATTATTTTCTTGAAAAAGTAAAATTAAGATAGCTCTACATCCTTTATTCCAGCTATTGGCAAATTTATTTTCAAGATAACAGTCACATCAGATTTTTAAATAAGTTCAATTCAGAATTTTGACTCAGTTAATAAAGGTTTCCACACCTGCTCCCTTAGCATACACTCATCTCCTGTGCTTAATTGTAGTCTGGACCTGCGGTCGGGGGTCTCTGGTCCATGTGCCCACACATTATCCTCTATCCTTGCTGTTCTCCACTGTGTTAGATACATGATAGCATGTTAATCCCGGCATTCATCCTTGTGCACTGGCATCTAGCGCTGACATCCATGATCTTAGTGGCGCCTGGCTGAGTAGTTTACATAGTGTGTCTTCATTGTACTCACATCCATTGATTGGCTAACATATGCTACAGTGAAAAATAATCCCCAAATCACAATGGCTTATAAGAACTATAATGGCCACATAATGGATCATAAAGCTTCTGCTAGAAAGTGCTTTTATCACCTCCATTTACATCACATTGATCAGAGGAAGTCACCAGTCCACGTCTGATTTTAATAGGAGTGAGGAGGTAAGTCTAATCTTCTCTCAGAGAGAATAGCAACTTTTTTTAGAAAATAATGTCATGTGGGGGGGAAAGGAGGAACATCTGTAATACTTTCAATAATAAAGATATTTTTAAAAGAAAATAATGTAATGTACCCCAACACACAAGGTTTCTTTGAGTCCCCAGATCATTTTCTGGCCTAACTGTATCCCTCTGGAGCAGCCACATGCACTTTCACATGTGTCAGCATGCCAACATGAGGAAGCAGCACACTGAGGCTACCCTCCTTCACATCTAGTTAGATTTAAAGCAGCGCAGAGTTCCACTGTGTGGGGAGATACACAGCCTCCTAATGTCAGGTGTCCAAACACCTTCAAAGCTCAGTGTCTATCTAATACAGTTGCAAACACTCTCACAGGCCTCCTCCTAACATTTGCAAAGCTCGAGGCAAAAATACAAAAGGAGGCTCCCTCCCATATCATATGTCTAAATATTTAAAGTTAGGACATGTATGAAACTATTACTTAAAATATGCTCTAAGTCTTCAGTTTGACAAATAATTCCTCACTAAGCCTGAGGAAGCTAGTTCTTCATCAGAACATGACAGAACAGAGAGAACCTGCCCAATCCCAGGCCCCAGGCCCCCAGTCTCTGCTGTACTCAGAGAGGCCTTGTGCCCTTGTGTGAGGACATTCCAACCAGCCTTTCCATTCTCTACCCACATCACCCATATCTAGGGCTGCGTTCATCAACAACAGCTTGGTCTGCCTTCAGGAAGGCATATTTGCGAAAAAGATCCACACAGGCCTTGGAAACTACCTAAGTGACATTTGGGCTAAAATTGTAGGGGCCCTGAAACCTGTAGAATGACCAAAAATAAGATACCTTAGTACCTCTCACCTTTGAGGAGGGGTGTAGCCAGATGATAGCAAAAACAGGGCCCTTTAAATACATGACATGGGATGGGGTAAGCTTCACCTATGATCTAAAGGTGCTAGCTCAGAGTAAACTTGGGAGCATACAAGTGCAAGTTACATTGGTGTCATAGTATATTTTCACATGTTTTCATTTTCACTCATCATAAAAGGATTCTAAAGGATTGTTTTAAGGCTATATGCTCTTCCCATTTCTCTTCAGCTGCAGGCACTCATTCCAGTATGATCACCTAATTTCTGAGCAAAACTGATACAGTCAGAGAGTGTTTTAAGAACTCCCTGTTCAGAAATACAAAAGAAGTCCCTTTGGAAAAGAATTCCCCGAAAGTTTCTTATAAATAATGATTTCCTTTAATACTTTTAAAAGACAGCATTACTTATAAAAGTGTGTACTCTTTTAAGACTTCCATATCTACTGTGTAAAGTAATATCTATTTGTCTTTGCAAATAACTCAACACAAATTCTGACTTTTGTCTAAGGACATGATGCAAATTTATCAGCAGGATGTCCATGTCAGCGTAATGTATCACTAGAGACTAATCTGCCTTCCTGGGCATGATGCCTGCTCTCTGAGAATGGTGATTCCTTTTGTACACAGCTGGCCAAGATTCAAGGGCTGTGCCTGTGGCCAAGACAGAGAGGTTTTGCTCTGAGTAAAATTAAGTGAGACTCCAACTGTGGCCTCACTTGTACCCAAACTTCAGGTTCTCTGTGCCCAATGCTATCACCACAGACCATTTGCTTAAGTAACTAAGCAGCATGTATGAGTAGGCTGGCAAGTCTTCCTTAGAAAAACGCAGCATGGAAAATGCTTTACAAATGTGAGTTATGATATGTGAGTTTCAAGTCAGCTTGGTTTAAAATAACCAGTTGTGGTTTCTTTTCAGCTTGTCACTCACTACAAAGTTGTTGTTTTAGGCCAATTTGTTTTATCTTTATGTGTATTTAACTTTTTGACTCTCAAATGGGTAAAACATAAAACAGAAAATATCCCATGTAACCAACCTGAAACAAGAAGGACAATTTCTTTTCCCTAATGAAATGTTTGATTTCCTTCATTTGCTGTTTTATTAATTTCCCAACTTCATTTTATGCTGATCTAAATTTCCATAGTTTTCCCTGAACACAACTTGAAGAAAAGATGTTTAGATTAATTTATAAAATTATTGTGTGTCTATAGTGTGAAAGGCACTTATCCATGAGCTGGGTTATGGTAAAAGGCAATCGGATTTCTACTGTCACAGAACTTTCTTTTAGAGCTGGAGTGATGGCAGATTAAAACAGGCAAAAGAAATAAGAACTAAACATCTATATATATAAAAGCTTAAGCAACCATTAAAACCAAATGACCATAATGACCAGAATGACTGGTCAACCAGTCTCTATAACATGCAGAAGCTGCCCCCTGGATGGCCAGTGTGCTCCCACAGCCAACCTTCCACAGCCTACCAAACTCCCACAGCCCCTCCCTCCACCTGGCCAACCCCCCCCCATCAGTCCCAATCTGGGGGGCCTGCTGACCAACCTCCCAATGTCCCTCCCCCTGGCTGGCTGGCCCCTGATAGGCCTCGATCACCAACCAGGCTGAGGGAACCCACAGGTGCATGAATTGGTGCACTGGGCCTCTAGTAGTGATATTAATCACCAAGAAAATAAAAAAGGTTTATGTGACAGAGAATAATTGGAGGGAACATAACCTGCATAAAGCCTTCTCTGAAGAGATAAGATTTGAGCTAAGGATGTGTTCATGAGCTAGAGAAAGCAATGCATGTGAATATTTGAAGAAATGCTGAGCTACCAGAGTGAGCATTAAGGACAAAAGCCCAAGAAGGGGACTGACTGGTTTGGTATGTTCCAGGATTATAAAGAAAGTCATTATAATGGGAGCATAATGAACAATGGAAAGAATGATAGAAAATGAGGAAAGATCAATACAGGGAGCGTTGGGGGTTACCATGTCAATTATGATATACCAGGGTGTTTTTAAGGTATGTTCCATTATATTTTCAGTAGGAAATCATTGAGGGTTTTCAGCTGATGAGTAATGTGATATAATATACACTTTTAGGACTTTACTTTGGTTTCTGAGTGTGAGATAGTGGGTGATAGGGTAGGCAAGAGTGAAAGCAAGGCACCAGGACATCATTACAGCCTATGACTGGATATCTGTCTGACTTTGGGTCTCACCATATAGAAAAACATGACATTATCAAAACTCTATATTCACCCATGCTTTTTCTTGGCTTTTTACCTGGATTCATAATATGTGTCCCCATTATTTCTTTGTCTCTTTTTCCCTTTATCTCAGATAAGTCAGGAAGTCACTTCTGTCTCCTGCAAACGTTCAGAGCTCCACCTCTGACCTCATGTACAGATAGATGTATGTGCAGAATCCTCCTTCTGGAAAAGGCAGCATAGCACATAGTAACCACTCTTAGTGTTTCCAGGCCCTGGTGTCCACATGGATGACAGGATTTACAGAAGCTACCCACTCTTTTTCAGAAGTTGCTAAATATGCATAAGCTTATCTGTGGCCTAGTAATTTTAGATAATAGGCAAATTTATTTTTTCCTCTTTGAGGCTTACTCATTATAAGTTCTTAAACTATAATTGATCAGAAAACCAACTTTATGAACATGGAAATTATTTTCAGTTATGAAAAAGCCAAAAGGCCTTTTTCCTCTGATTCTCCTCCATGCAAAGTTATTGAATGCTGGCAGCTGAGTAACATGAAGAACATTTATGGTGTTTCTTTTGTTTTCTGTCTTTATCATACATGTTCCATCTGACTTCAGGAACAACACTTTTATTGTAAGTTATTAATTTTTCTGAGGTAGAATACTTAGTGGTTTGGGTTTAGTCAATAACTTCTCTGGTATTAAAATGCTCTTTAAATGCAGTGACTCATGTGTGCTGTTCAATTTCAGTTCTGGCTGGGTGTCTCAGTCTCCTCTGGTAAAGCCACGATGTGAACCAACTCCATATAACTTTTTATTAAAGAGTCTCTGGACCTAGTGGGTAGAGAAAAGGATTTTGCAATTTCTTTGTTTCAAAAATCTCATCACTGTGATTCCTATGCTTTCAAATGGATGGGTATTCACAACAGAAATGAGGTTGTGGTTTAGACTGAAAAGGCCATAAATAGGGAGAATATTACCAGGTTTTCTAACAGGTGCTCTCTCCGGCTCAAAGCTTGAGTCTATCAAATTATTGAAAGGAACATTTGTAACATCATGTCTCAGTGAGCAGTAGGGGGAAAAAAGACAATCTCAGGCTATCTTTCTGCAAGATTCTGTGTATTTAAGAATTAACTACTACATTTGGGTGGGCCAATGCCCTAAACAGTGAAATTTAAATGATGTGTCGAGATTTTCTGGGCTTCTTTGATAATAGTTTTTTTTTTCTTTCTTAAAACAGCTACCTTATTCATTAGCTTAAGTCCAGATCAGCAAGCTTTCACTTTATCTTTCCTAGGAGGTACTACCTTTGTTCTAAATTTAGCCACAAGTAATTCCGTACATGTCAGTCTGTGGAACAGATGTAAACTTGGCAGGTTTGATACTCAGCAGCCCACATTATCTTTGTTGCTACCTGTTTCGTGTGATCCATGGCTTCCATCACTGAAGATGTAGAATTTAATGCAAATACTCCAGTGAGATCATTGTAGACTCTATCATATATTAATGAATTGCTTTCCATTTTGCAATCTAATTAGTGCAGTGGAAAATCCTGGATGCTGACTGTGAACTTGGGATCAATTTGCTTCTATCAACCATTACTTCTACTTCAGTCCATGTCTTACTACAAATGGGAAAAAAATCAGTTATGTGTAACATATCAAATACAAGTTCTTTCAAAAATGATTAGGATAACTAGGATTGTGCTATGGCAAACAAACAAACATAAAAAATCTCTATAAGCAAAGGGTATCTTGCTCAGTATACTCAATACGGGATCAGGCTGAATGCAAGCCCACCATTTTCAGCATTGCCAGTTTCTCAGCTAAGGAAAGGGAGCTCTACAGAGAGCAAGTAGAATGTTCTAGCCCAGAAATGACACACTCACAATTCATTGGCCAAAAGTACTCATGTGGCCCCAAGGAGACAGAAAGGAGGGAATGGAGGTTGCAAGCCAGTTGCAGGAAGTACAATTCTACACATGTTCTAAAGGAAGGGGAACCAAAAGCATTTTAATAAACACTTTCATGATTACCATAGCACTCCACCATTGGTCTTCCAAGGCTTTCTGTGAACTGTTCCATTTAGTTTCAAATACACGAGGTTGTTTTTAGTAACTTTGCCTGAGGAATCAGTTCTTGAGGGAAGGCTGGAAGAGAAAAGGCTGCTGAGTCAAAAATGAAGAGGAAAGAAAATAACACTTGGTTTTCTGCCTTGGATTCCGATTAGCTAAAAAACACAAGCTAGTGTTGGTGTTAGTCTCCCTCCCTGGCACTTGCACAATAGCAACTCCATGAACTCCCTTGCTCCAGCATATATCCTGATGCCGGTAGAGACAAAGCATTTAGTTGTACTATGTCTCTGAGGTTTCCTGTGTGAGAACTGAGTCTATTTGGCACTTTCCGGGCTTCTTTGGACTTTGGCTTCTCTGTGAAATAATTCCACACCAGGAAATCAAAAACTATTAATAATCATTCATTTGGAAGGTGGAGCTGATTGAATAAAAAGTTTCTGAGTCGTGCCTTGGCTTTGCTCGAGGGATTTTCCTTGGCTCACTCCCAAACATTCTATCAACTTCCTCAGATCACACACACACACACACACACACACACACACACACACACACACACAGAATGTTAACAGGAATTTCAACTTCACTGTCTATTAGGCAGACATGTCTACCTTCAGCTGGTAACACTGAACTACAGTAGTCAAGGCAGTCACCCAGGATATAACCTTGCACTCATTGCTACCTAAAACAAAGAACTCCGCTAAGCCCTTTCTTTCTGACATTCCTTTTTAATAGCTTCGCTGAGATGTACTGTACATATAATAAGTTACACATATTTAAAATATTTAATTTGATGTGATTTGACTTACATAAACACCAGTAAAACCATAACCACAAACACAGAATGAACATATCCATCACCCTAAAAAATTTCCTGGTGTCTCTTTTCTCTCCCTTCTGGCTCTCTCCTTCACCCATCCCTAAGCAGTGAATGGTCTGCTTTCTGTCACTAAAGATTAGTTCACAATTTCTAGAATTTTATATAAAGAGAATCATAGACTATATACTTTTTTTGATGTCTTCTTTCACTCAGAATAATTATTTTGAGCTTTATCCTTGTCATTATATGTGTTAGTGGTTGATTCTTTTTTTTTTTTTTTGCTGAGTAGTATCTTATTGCATGTATATGACACCATTTGTTTATTGTATGTCACTTCCAGTTTTTAATATCAGTAATAAATCTTTTATCACTATTTGTATACAAGCCTTTGTCTAAATATATGCTTTCATTGATCTTGGGTAAATACAACCATCAAATTTAGAAAATTAACATTTATGAATTATAACCATTTAATAATCAGAACTTCAGTCAAGTTTTCCAACTGTTCCAGTGGGTCCTATAAACATAAAAAATCAGTTCAGAATCACATGTTGCATTTAATTGTCATGTCTCTTTAGTTTATTTTAGTCTGCAATATTTTTTCATTCTTTCTTAGACTTTTAGAACCTGATTATTTTAAAGATCACAGATCAGTTATATAGTAGACTGTCCAGATCAGTTTTAAATTCTGGCTATGCATTTTTGACAGGAATATCCAGAAATAGTGCTGAATTCTTCTGATTAAATATTATTTTTAAACAAAACAATTTTATTAAGATATATTTCACAAATAATAAACTGCTCTTTTTTAAAGTATACAATTTGATAATATTTGACTTATGTATATGTCATTATCACAATAAAGACAATGAAACTACAACTTTTCCAGAAGTATCCAAAAGACCCTTATTATCCCTCCCTCCAAATCTCCTCTCCTATCCCTAGACAACAAATGATATGCTTTATGCTTTTGGTCACTGTAGATTGGTTGTGTATTTTCTAAAATTTTATATAAATGAAATCATACAAAATATAGCTCAGTGCTACATTTTGTCTGGCTTTTTTCACTTGGCATAATTCTTTTGAGATGCATCCATGTTGTAGCATGTATTAATATTTATTCCTTTTTTATTTTCAAAGAGTATTCTATTGCATGGCATACCACTGTTGTTGGTATTTGGTGAAAATTTGAGTTGTTTCCAGTTTTTTACTTTTACAAATAAAGCTGCTATGAACATTTATGCACATATCATTATGTGGACATATGTTTTTATTTCTCTTGGGAAAATACTTTGGCATGAAATAGCTGGATTATATGGTAGGTATATATTTAATTCGTTTTTAAAAAATATATTTTATTGATATTTTATAGAGAGGAAGGGAGAGAGATAGAGAGAAACATTGATCAGCTGCCTCCTGCACACCCCCTACTGGAGATGTGCCCGCAACCAAGGTACATGCCCTTGACTGGAATCAAACCTGGGGCCCTTCAGTCCTCAGGCCGACACTCTATCCACTGAGCCAAACCGGTTAGGGCTATGTTTAGTTCTTTTAAAAATTGCCAAGTAGCCCTAGCTGGTTTGGCTCAGAGGATAGAGTGTCGGCCTATGGACTGAAGGGTCCCAGGTTCAATTCCAGTAGAGGGCTCATTCCCAAGTTGTGGGCTCGATCCCCAGTGAGGGTGTGCAGGAGGCAGCCAATCGATGATTCTCTCTCATCATTGATGTTTCTGTCTCTCTCTCCATCTGCCTTCCTCTCTGAAATCAGTGGAAATATATTTTTAAAAAAATGCCAAGTAAATTTTAATGTGGTCATGCCATTTTACATTCACCAGCACTGGATGAGAAATCCAATTTGTTTGCTTCCTCACCAGCACTTGATGAGGTCAGATTTTTAATTTTAGCCATACATGCTAAAAGGTACATAGTAGTATCTCATTGTGGTTTTAGTTCACATTTCCCTAAAGACTAATGTTGAGAGTTTGTTCATGTGCTTATTTGTTATCCATATATCATGAGATTTTAATGAATCACTCAAAATATGTTTGTTAGCAAAATTTCAATAGGGTATTTATAATGAAAATCTGTAGCTTTGTTTCTCTATATTTGGCAGGGGTCAAGACATCTTTATTTTCTGTTTCTAATCATCACTACTCGCTTCTGTTTTGAATGGTTGAAACCTGGTATATCCTTCTGTTTTTTGTTTGTTTGTTTTTTGTTTTTCTTTCAAAAGTACAGTTATTCAGGTACTCAAAACCTCCTATAACAATATCAAAATTACAACAAAACTGTCAAATAAACTTAATTCAAAACCATCTGAAATCTAGTTAAACATAAGTCTTCCAACAAAGGATATAAATAAGAAGCCACATGGAGACTGGTAGGAGGAGCAGATACATGGAAACAGTTGATCCCACACTCATGTGTAGTGGATAAAAATTGGGAGCTATATCTCAATTGCAGATGCCCCCTACTGAGAAGTAAGAGGGTCCAAGTCACAAACCAGGCTTCTGCAACCCAAGATTACAGTGCTGGAAAAGAAGTCCCCAAAACTTCTGGTTGTGAAAACCAGCATGTATTGTGGCTGAGTGGAATGAAGGCTTCTGGAGTCCCAGGTTTTCCTCTTAAAGGGCCCCTATGGACTTACCAGACTCACTCATTCTGAGCTCCATCACTGGGGCAGCAGCTTGAGAAGTGCCAGGGACATATTGGGGGGGGCATGGGGGCTCTGAACTGTAGTCTTCAGGACGAGGGCTAGAGAGGCAGCTTTCTCCCAGACAGAAATGCTGACAGAAGCAATTGTTCCTTTGCTGGGCCCTCCCGCAACAAAGCCAACAGGCAAGCACCATATCTGAGTCTCCATCAAGCTTGTTAACACTGTTCACCCTGCCCAGGTGATTCCCTGAGACCCCACCCAATGTGCTATGTCTTGCCTCATCCAGCAGACTTTGCTGCAGTCTCTCAAAGGTTCACAAATCACAAGTAAGCAGCATCTAACCTCACAGTGCCCTGTAACTCTTGCTACGTGTCCCCAGGCCTGATACTAATGGCAGCCATACTTGGCGCACAGCTTGGTCTCTCCTGGGCACCTCCAAGCCCAGCACAAGTAGCAGTCATCCACAGATTGCTCTGTAACTCAGGCTGGGTGGTCCTGGGCAGGATACAATCGGCAGGTAATCTTCCTGGAAGGCCCCAGAGCCAGCACACCATCAGACACTATCAGACTCTGCTAAAGCACCAACCAACTACCTCCAGTACTGACATAATCAAGGAGTGGCCTTAGTAAGCACCAGATCCCTGCTGAAGTGAGTCCTGCTCCATGGAGTTGTCACCTGCACAGCAGGTCTTCTACTGTGGTCGGTTGCTGCCAGTCTTCTTAAAAAAAAAAAAAGTTAAAAAAATGAATAATAAAATGGTCATGGATACATAGATATAATCCATTTATTCATTGCAGCATTATTTACAATGGCCAGATATGGAAGCAATGTAAGTGTCCATCAATAAATGAAAATAAATGAATAAATAAAGAAGTAGTGAATATATTCAATAGAATAAGACTCAGTAAGAAAAAAATTAATCTTTCCATCTGCAAAAACATGGATGGACCTAGAAGGTATTGTACTGAGTGAAAGAAATCAGACAGAAAAGGAAAAATGACATAAGATTTTACTTAAATTGTGGAACTTAAAAAAAACACACAAATGAAACAAACAAGCAGAACAGAAACAAACTTATAGATGCAGAGAACATTGACAGTTGCCAGAAGGAAGGGGGATTTAGAAGATGGGTAAAAAGGATGAGGGATGAATAAGTATAAGTTGGTACTTACAGAATAGTCATGGTAATATAAATTACAGCATAGGGAATATAGCCAGTAATATTATAATTATGTATGGTGTCTGATGGGTATTAGATTTATCAAGGTGATCCCTTCCTAAGTTATTTAAATGTCAAATCACTGGGTTGTACACCTGAAACTAATATAATATTGCACATAAACTGTAATTAAAAAACAAAATTATTTTTTAAAAAGTATAGTTATTAAAACATAGAAAGTCTTGCCTGTTTCCTTTAAAATATTAATGGTTGTTAAGGTTTGATGATTTTTGTTTGTTTGTTTACTTTAGTACTCAAAGTTTACTGATTAAAAGCAGTCTATAGTTCTTAGACATATAGAGGTATTAATAACATTTTCCATGTATTTTATTGGCTTTTTTTCTCAAACAGTTTTTTTGTTAAATATTTTTAATTTCTTCAGTTATAAATTTCATGCTATGTGCAAAGAAGTAATTCTAAAAATAAAATATATAACTAATGTTTTATGCACTTTGGGATACAAATAAAAACAAGATATTGATTTTTTACAGAGAGGAAGGGAGAAGGATAGAGAGTTAGAAACATCAATGAGAGAGAAACATCGATCAGCTGCCTCCTGCACACTCCCTACTGGGGATGTGCCCGCAACCAAGGTACATGCCTTTGACCACAATCGAACCTGGGACCCTTCAATCCACAGGCCAATGCTCTATCTGAGAATCCAGGTCCACTTAGACCAGCTGCTTCAGTGGGGACTTGTTAAACGATGCAGGTCTCCATGGAACACACCACTCTTGCCTGTCAAAAGGCCTGGGACTAATGACTACCGCCCTGTCCAGGATCTACGGGCTGTTAATAAGGCTGTTATAACCCTGCATTCAGCACTGCCGAACCCCTACACCCTTCTGGGACTCATCCCATCAGAGGCGGAATGGTTTACATGCCTAGACCTGAAAGATGCCTTTTTCTGCCTTAGATTAGCTCCTTCCAACCAGCCTCTTTTCACTTTTGAATGGGAAAACCCAACTACAGGGGCCAAGGAGCAGTTCAAGAACTCCCCTACTCTTTTTAGTGGAGCACTGGCATCTAATCTGTCTAAGTTCCCAGGACAGGACTTGGGGTGTGTGCTACTCCAATATGTACATGACCTCCTACTGGCTTGCTCCACATGAGCTCAGTGCTGGAGGGAACACGAGCCCTTCTGAGACTATTAACTGAAACAGGTTATCGGGTGTCTAAGAAAAAAACACATATTTGTCAGAAAGAAGTCAAGTATCTAGGCTTTCGGATCACCCAAGGGAAACGAAGGCTAGGGACTGAAAGAAAGCAGGCAGTATGTGCCATCCCAGTCCCTAGCACCTGGCGGCAGATTCGGGAATTCCTGGGAGCAGCAGGGTTCTGTCGAATTTGGATCCCAGGGTTTTCAGACCTGGCTAAGCCTCTCTATGAAGCTTTAAAAGGAGAAGAGAATGCATCCATCAACTGGGGTCCCAAACAGGAGAAAGCCTTCATCACCATAAAGGCAAAGCTCACTGAGGCCCCAGCACTAGGGCTACCAGATGTGACACGATACTTCAATCTTTTTGTTCACGAGAACAGTGGGGTAGCCCTAGGAGTTCTGACCCAGGAGTTTGGACCTTGGCAAAGACCAGTAGCCTATCTCTCCAAGCAGATTGACCCAGTAGCCTCCGGGTGGCCCCCATGTCTTAGGGCCCTTGCAGCCACTGTATTGTTAGTCAAGGAAGCAGATAAGCTTACCTTAGGACAAAACTTAAATGTAAAAGTACCTCATGCTGTTGTCACCCTGATGGAAGCAAGGGGGCAGCACTGTCTGAGTCATGCTCGAATGACTCAATATCAAGGCCTATTAAGTGAGAACCCACGGGTATGATTAGAAACAGTGAGAACTCTTAATCCTGCTACCTTTCTACCCGTTGCTGAGGGGGCCCCTGAGCATGATTGCCTGGAAGTCCTAGAGGAGGTTTATTCAAGCCGGCCAGATCTAACGGATAGGCCCCTGCCAAACCCGGACTTGGTATTGTTCACAGATGGCAGCAGCTTCTTAGATGAAGGAAAAAGACGAGCCGGATATGCAGTGGTATCAGACTTTGAGACAATCGAGGCACAGACCCTGCCTGAAGGACGGTCAGCACAGAGGGCAGAACTTTGGGCCCTTGCCAGAGCCTTAGAACTCAGTAAAGATAAGCGTGCCAACATCTACACTGACTCGCGCTATGCTTTTGCTACCCTGCATATTCATGGGGCCATATATAAGGAAAGGGGGCTCTTGATGGCTGGAGGAAAAGGAATCAAAAATCAGAATGAGATTTTAAAGTTACTAGAAGCAGTCTGGGAGCCCAAGGAAATAGCCATCATCCATTGCAAAGGTCACCAGAAAGGGAAAGACTCAGTGTCAGAAGGAAAGCAATATGCTGATGCTGCAGCCGAGCTGGCTGCTAAAGAACAAGTGGCACTGTCATGGATCATGTTGGCCCCGAATTACCTGAACCTCCAAAGTACACTCCTCAGGAAGAGGAATGGGCCCAGCAAGAAGGGGGCAAGAGAATGAAGGAAGGCTGGTGGATACGCCCAGATCATAGGGTCTATGTCCCATAACAGTTAGCCCATAAGGTAGTCCTACAGCAGCATGAACTTACTCATTTAGGGAAGACTGCCCTAGAAGCTTTGTTAGGCAGATACTACCTAATTGCCGTCTTCCCTCCTTGTGTGCCTCAGTCTCTCAACGTTGCCTCCTCTGTGCTCAGAACAATGCCAAACAGGGTCCTGTGGGACCAATAGGAGTTCAGCGCTTTGGGCAAGCTCCTTTTGAGGACTTAGAAATAGATTTTAAAGAAATAGGGCCTAGCAGAGGAAATAAATACCTGCTAGTTTTTGTTTGCACCTTTTCAGGCTGGGTTGAGGCATATCCCACTCGCATGAAAAAGGCGAGAGAAGTCACTAAGGCATTGCTGAAGGATATAATTCCACGGTATGGAATGCCTCTGACCATAGGGTCCAATAATGGCCCAGCCTTTGTAGCAGAAACAGTACAACAGGTAGCTAAGGCTTTAGGAATTAAATGGAACCTACATATAGCCTACAGGCCTCAGAGTTCAGGGAAAGTAGAATGCATGAACCAGACTCTAAAGCAGACTATGGCTAAGCTATGCCAAGAGACAACCTTACTCTGGACAGATATCTTGCCTCTTGTACTTCTGCGGGTACGCTGTGCCCCAAGGGCCAGGGTAGGTTTCTCTTCCTTTGAAATTCTATATGGTAGACCCCCTCTCTTAATTCGGCCAAAGGGAGATTTGGGGAAAATAGGGAACTTAGAAATCCAGAAACAACTACAAGGACTTGGAAAAACTGTCTTTTAGGTACACAGATGGGTTATTGACCGACTGACTACCCATCTCTCTAGAAACAGCCGTACATCCTTATAAACCTGGAGACCAGGTTTTGGTAAAGGACTGGAAAAGGGAGCCCCTCACGCCTATCCAGTCATATTAACCACCCCCACAGCTCTCAAGGTTGCAGGACTGAATACCTGGATCCACCACTCCCAAGTGAAGGCAGCCCACCAGCCGAGTGATGCCCAGCCTGAGTGGAAGGTGACCTCTGACCAGAAACACCCCCTGAGGATCACTCTCAAGAAGACAGCAGATCTGGCAGATCAACCTGCTCCAAGGAATTCAGAAACGCCCTGCTGAATTCTCCCTAACACTAATCTCTCTTTCTTATCTCCTCCTAAAGAGTGCCGCCAGAACCCGAGACTAGTACCAGGAGGAGAACTCATCTGTTCTTGCTGGGACCACAGAAGCACCATAAAATTACTGCTTCCCACACAGCAAGGAAACAAAGGCCTCATCATGGATTGCTGGACTGCACCTTGTCATGCTATCCTTGGCTACATCTGCCTTGCAGGAATAGCCATAATACTGCTCTTTGTCCTAGTGGTTCACTGTTGTGGACCCCCACTGAACAGAAATAGAGGGAATAACATGCTCCCACTAATAATATTAGCTAGCACATACTTGCCTCCCATAGGGACCACTGCCACGTGTCCTTGCTTAGAAACTCACTATCCAAATATGCTAGACTGGATAGCCTATAGGAAAGCCCCATGAAGCCAGATGTTTGTTAGCTATACTTATCAACCTGTGGCATGTTATGACTCCACTACCAAATGCATGTGTGTGGTGGGGGGGGATTGTATTGGATGGGGAAAATGATAGGACCTGTCACGGCCAATGTGCAGCTAATTAATGTTGCTCCTATTTGTTTCAGCAGTACCCAGGGCCAACATCCAACAGGTTGCCTCCCAGATGAACTATGCAACTCTACCCTCAAGGCTGAAAACACCACCTGGTGCTCCCCTGCAGGAACATTCTATGTGTGTGGAACCGCTGCTTGCCTCTGCCTGCCTGCAAAATGGACGGGAATGCCTTTAAACTTCAGAATTTCCTACAAACCCCTCACAGGATGCTAACCCCTTTGTCATTGCCCCTTTCCAGCTGGAAGCAGTTAAGAGCAGTCGTCGGCCATGTTCACCATAACATCCCATAGTCGTTGTACCACAAGGCTAAGAGAAGCTTGTGGGACAAGGGAGGGCAGGGGGAATGAGAAGGCTAAAAAGGGCTAATTCCAATGTAACCCTGATAGTTGGGGCTAGTGATCTGAATCCAAGCCAGCAAGCTCAGTGTACATCCCTGATAACCTATAATTAAGTCCCTCTCTCCTTCCCAGATACTGGTCTTGCAGAACCTGTTACTGTGAACAGTGCACTGCCCCAGGAGGGAGGGTTATTAATGCTGGCGCCAGGCCAGACCATCAGATATGGCCTGGAGATCCCCAACACCTGGGGGCCTTCTTGCAAGGCCTGTGAAAAGGACCGGAAGCATAATCCATGTTTGTGAGACAAAGATCACAGGGAGAGAGATATAAAGCAAAGCCTCATGCTTATTCCTTCACTCAGATTTGGAAGGCTGTTCCCTGAGTCCACTGGTGTATTAAACAGTGTCCCTCCTTTTTTTCTCAGAAGCATCCTTGGTTTTCTTTGGTCTTCTGCAACATATCCACTGAGCCAAACCGCTTAGGGCACATTTTCTTTTTTTCTAATATATTTTTTATTGATTTCAGAGAGGAAGGGAGAGGGAGAGAGATAGATAGAAACATCCATGATTAGGGAGAACCACTGATCTGCTGCCTCCTGGACACCACTTACTGGGGATCAAGCTTGCAACCTGGTCATGTGCCCTTGACCAGAATTGAACTCTGGACACTTCAGTACACAGACCAATGCTTTATCCATTGAGCCAAACCAGCTAAGGCCAAGTCTGTTTTATTTTTCTCCTTTGCACATAGCTCACTGCATTCTCAATCATCCCTGGGAGTTAGGTGTGCTCATGTCATTGAGTTCTGATCAACTGAAAAGGATAAACATAACATGTGCCACTTCCAGGTCCACCTTATTTAAAGCCATTTCATGAGATCCTCAACATTCTTTCACTTTCTACACGATCTTGAGGCAAATGCTGAAGATGGTACATCAACAAGATGGAACAAGACTGGGTTCCAGAATCACTATTTAGAAGAGAGCCACACATGGGCTAGGAACATCAGTTTGATAGGTTATGTGAACAACTTCCATTGTTTTAAGGCCCTGAAATTTGTGAATTTGCCTATTACAACAACTAGCATTACCCTTACTAATACAGAAGTCATGAGGGTCAGAAATATATGTCAATATATTCTATATTTTCTACTGGTCTTCCTCCTTATTCGGACTTCAGGCTTCTAGACCTTGATGTAATACTGAAGTCCACTGAGACAAAAGTGCTTGGAGTTTAATTGAAAGGCATGACTACTGTGCAACAGTCCTTTTAATCAAGATGTTAAAAAGATGTTAAAAGGGAACTTTATTAAGCTGTGATTGAATATATAAAATTAAAATGTAATGCATTTTAAATATATTAGCTCAAATTATAAAATATTAAATTAAGATTTAATATATTAAATTAAGCATGGATTAAATTAGATTAAAAAAAAATACTTTGAAACATCTCAAATACACCAGAGGGATTATTAACCATTTTATTTAAAAGTGAAAGTCTAGCAAGTATCAGAGAGATAAAGGGGGGACTATCAAAGGGACCCTAGCCACATGGGTGTATAGCAGTTGCTCCAAAAAGTAAATGAGATTATCAAAAGCCTTAAGTGGAAATTTGGTTCTGGATTAAAGAGTGTGAAAGTAAGAGCAAAATGTAACAACATGTTGACTACACCAGACCCATGAGATCCCAGTGGCAGTGCCAGCCCTGATGGTGAGCACATGTCTCATCTATTTAGAGCTGTTATCTTTTCCCATGCCCAACATAAAAGCTTCTTGAAAGTGATTTTGTTGTTTGTACTTGTATGTTTTCATGAGACAGGCTGGCTCTAACAGATATTGACCCTTGGGTCTAATAGGACACTTTTCACAGGGTAAAATAAATAAATAAATAAATAAATAAATAAATAAATAAATAGCAAAGTATCTTCAACTAAAATGTGTCCACTGAAGAAAAAAAAAAAGAATATACATGAGTCTATTTTTTATGTTTAATCATGAAGATAAATAAATTGAAACAATTCTATTAAACTTAATAAATGCTGGCACAAAACTCTTTAAATAGATGTTGTCTCATACAATTTTATCATGCTCCAATAAAAAAGGTATTATTTTCCCAATTATACAGATGAGGAAATTATAAATCAGAGAGAACAAGATATTTACTAGAAAGGAAACTGCTAGAAAGTCATGTAATCAGACTCAAGGTTTTAACATCTTAACCCCAAATCTCATGCTCTTGCCATTAATGTAACATTCATGTGTGTGCCGTGCATGTATTTAGACTGGATGACAACAGTGGTCTATATTTACGGTTGGATTATATCCATAAAGGAAGTCAGGCAGTTTCCCAGATGACAAATTACTATGCATAATCACAAGGAATTAAAATACAGATGATAATACTAAATAATAATTACAGCAGTTACCATTTATTAAGTATTTAATGGTGTGAAACACAATGATAAATACTTCACTTGCAATAACTCATTTGATGATCTCAGCAATTTATGAAATAAGCACTATCAATACCGCTTTTATACATATCAGAAACCTGAGACTTAGCTTAAGAAACTGCCCAAGGCCACAAAGTTCTTACAAGGCTGGACTGAAAATCAGAATTGCCTAGTCCTCCTTTTCAGGTAAGCACTGTCCATCGATGTGCCTGAGATGTTCAGATGAACTGAGATGAGAAAATGAGAATTGTGGAGCACCTTGGATTCTACTCTAATTCTGCTCCGGTGGCTTTCTCTGAGCCTTAGAAACTATCAGGTTTACATTACATTTTTGTCATAATATTGAAATAAGCAATGAGATTTGTCTGGGTGGTATAAGGGCCAGACAGGTGAATGAAGTCTCATTTTATTTAATACTAGAGGCCCGGTGCACAAAATTCGTGCACAGGGGTTTCCTCAGCCCAACCTGCACCCTCTACAATCCAGGAGCTCTCAGGGGATGTCCTACTGATGGCTTAGGCCCACTCCCTTGGTTCTCTGCTCTCTGCGGGGCCTGGGGGTTTCGCTGCAGCCATGGAGATGAAGCCCCCATGCCCTGCTGTCCACTCTCTGCCTGCCACCGCCATGCGCCATGAGAAAGAAGCCCCAATGCCCTGCAGTGTGTTCTGTCTGCCAGGCCTGGGGGCTTCGCCGACACCGACAGACTAAGGAAGCCCCCAAGCCCTGCTGTCCAGGCTCTGTCTGCCATGTCCGACAGCGAATCCAGCCTCGCCGCTTGGTCCCCACGAACCCCCGCAGGGCTGACAGACCCAGACGCTGCAGCACTGGTGGAGCGGGGAAGCTGGATCAGCCCCCTCCCGAGGCGGATCCAGCCTCGCTGCTCAGGCAGACAGGCCCAGACACTCCAGCAGTGGGGCTGAGGGGACTGGGCGCCGCCATCTTGTGGCTATGGGGTCCGCCATTTTTATCTTGGAGTAATGGTTAATTTGCATATTACTCTTTTATTAGATAGGATGCTTACTCACTTAATTTCACTCTTCACCCACAGAAATCTGACTTCCATCTTTTCCAATTCACCAAAGTTTGCCAGTGACAATTAATTATTAAATCTCAATGGCCTCTTTCTAGAACTCATTTCTTTTTTGCTATAGGCAAATTTCCATCTCAACCTGGCTGCTCCATTTTAACCTTCTACATTTGGTTAACCTCCTAGGCTAGTCTATCTCCTACCACAGGTGCCAACTGTATACTAATGACACCATCTTTCTTCTCTAGTGTTTCTTATTTTGGTCAAAGGTAAAACCTTCCAGACACTTTTGTCCTTATCTCCAAAGCCAAATTTCCAACCCCCTAAATATTAATATATCTAGACACCTATATCTATCTATTAGATATAATGTACTCTAAACTAATCTTAACTAAGGGGTGGTTAAGATCATGCACAGTGCAGCCTAATTCTTCCACTTAACTAGGTGTGACATTGGGCAAGTTATTTAATGCCTCTGTCCCATTTTCTTACTCTGTAATGTGGGGATGATTAGAGTACCTTCCCCATGCTACGACTAGTTCTAATCTGTCCAGGTCTTTTTGTCTAGTTTCTCTATTGATTCCCATTATGTACTATGCTAGCAAGCTTCTGAATGTTCACTGATCTGAATCAAATCCAGCATAGGTATAGCCAAAAGTTCACCGTGTCTATCTGCACATTATCAAACATGAACTTTAGGAATGAGGTGTATCAACTGAATTTCTCTGGCTCCAGTAATTTTTCTAATTTAATCAGGAAATCCATAAAATGTTAGGACTTTAGAAAGTTCAACTTTTTGATGCCAGTGCAACAGAATGTCTGCTGTAGCTGCGTGTTACCTGAGAAAGGCTTTACTTTATGTGTTCTATCCTGGGAAATAATATAACCTATGGATTGTAAAGGACGGTCTTTCTATTTTCCTGAAGAAGACCGGGCTCAAACAAATTCAAAGCTAAGTGCTAAACACACACACACACACACACACACACACACACACACACACACACACACACACACACACAGTTTCCTCTTCTCAGAGTGAGTCCATGAGTGAGTCATTGAGTTTAAGCTACTTTCAGTATAGGACTAGCAAACTTGCCATCACCCAAATGTGTAATTTAACTATTTTAAGCTTAGTTATGAGCCTATATTTGCAGCAATTATTCACTATGTTTATAATACTTTTTTTGTTCATTTGATGCATTTCTGTTCATGCTTCAAATCGCTTCTACCATCTGCACTTTAATAGTGTCTTTCCTGATTCATTAAGACAAAATTATAGCACTTTGTATACATAATAATAATGACCATCTATTTGATGATAATATCAGGTCCTGTGTGCCTAGTAAGGACCAAGTCCTAACAACATATTAGGTTGTACCTACCTATGCTTTACAGATGAGAAAATGGACATTCTGTGATATTGAGTAATTTGTTCAAGGCACACATGTAACATGCACAAAACTAAAATTTAAACACAGTCTTTCTGCTGTTCTCACATGGCCCCTCCTACTGCTGCTCTTTGCATACAGTCTAATTAATATTTCTCTCCTTGACTACCTCACCTGATACGATGCAATCTCAAGAACAAGCATAATTTTTACTTCCACTTCTCCAATACAATCGTATATAATAAAAGCCTAATATGCTAAGTGTCCAGTCGTCCAGTCGTCCATTCAACCAATCAAAGCATAATATGCTTAATGATATGCTAAGGCCGGTCAACCGCTCACTATGACATGCACTGACCCCCTGGGGGCAGACAGTCAACCGGTTGACCAGTCGCTTTGATATGCACTGACCACCAGGGGGCAGAAACTACAACTGGTAGGTTAGCTTGGTGCTGGGGTCTGGCTGATCAGGACTGAGCAAGACAGGCAGATCATGCCCTGGAGCCCTCCCACGGTCCCTCCCTGGCTGGCTAACCTCCCACATCCCTCTCTGGCCCCAATCGTGCACCGGTGGGGTCCCTCAGCCTGGCCTGCACCCACTCGCAATCTGGGACCCGTCGGGGGATGTCCAAGAGCTGGTTTCAGCCTGACAGTGGAACAACCATTTGCTATGACACACGCTGACCACCAGGGTGCAGATGCTCAACACAGAAGCTGCCACCTGGTGGTCAGTGCATTCCCACAGGGGATGCATCGCTCAGCCAGAAGCCAGGCTCACAGCTGGCAAGTGCAGCGGCAGTGGCAGGAGCCTCTCCTGCCTCCATGGTGGCACTAAGGATGTCTGACTCCCATGAGGAGCGGGCCTAAGCTGTCAGTTGGACATCTTCTGAGGTCTCCTGGACTGCAAGAGGGTGCAGGCCGGGCTGAAAGACTCCCCCAAGTGCACGAATTTCATGCACTGGGCTCTAGTATCTAACATAAAAAGCTTTAAAAATTTTTGAATGAATAAATTAGTAAACTAAATAGTAATCAAATGCCACATTTGTACTGAAAATACAGTGTGTTCATGCTTAAGAGTTAATGACAAGAAAATAGGAGACATTCTCAACTTCAATATTTTACAGTATTCTAGTTAATATCAATATGGAATAGTGTGAAGGTATAAGAATAGTCATGCTTGATTCAAGTTTATGATTTTGACTTTGCCAATACCAGGATTGGTAAAATCATATAACTTCTCTGTTACATGACTTCATAGCTTCTTGAAAGCCAAAAAGTTACATTATATAATAAAAAAGCTGACTTCTTACTCTAACAATATGTCGCTTCCCTCTAAGAAAGTCAATCATTGGTCGCATGACATAGTTTATATGTGTAAATCACTGGCATTAAGTGGTTTGGTTTTAACCAAAAATTGGTTTGAAGGATTTATAAATAACAACAGATTCCACTTCAGAAAGCACGGTTTATGAATCTATTAATTTTTATAAATGGATATGGATAGCAGAAAGCTTTATCTAAGCATTTTGGTTTGTTTTTTGTTGTTTTTTTTTTTCTCTAAAACACTGAGCTTCAGTTTTCTCTCTTTATAATGGACATTCTGTAAAAATATAAAAAGTCCAAACCAGAAACGAGCAAGTATTAAGTACTAGACAAATATCCTTTTCCTTTCCCTTCCTACCTCTAATCATTTCTCTTGCTACCTATAGATATTTAATGTCTTGTCCATCCAATCTCTTACATGCAGAACTGATCTTCAAAACATAGTTAGCATTTAATAGAGCTCCAAAACTGACCAATCAAAGCAGGGTTCCACTTCATCATCAGGGAACTCTAAACAGTATGCAGGGTCCTCACAAGGGGTGGGTTATCCGCCCTGATCCAAATTATTTGAGGTTAACAGTCAGAGGTGCACCAATTTGCCTTCTTCAAATTGGATTCACCTACTTACTTTACACTGACTCAGCTGCAGGGAATAGCAAAGCTTTAATATTCCACCAGAACCCACATTTCAAGTTTTAGCATTATCATTATACTGTACACTTTCATCCACATCAACTTTTAATGTATTTATTCTCCTTAAAAAACTGAAAAGTAATTAGAAAAATAAATACTTCTTCAGCGCTACCATGAGAAACTAGTTAAATAGTTATAGAATGCTTATATTTATCAAGTGCCTATATTGTACAAGGCTTTACAAAAATGGCTGCTAGCAGACATGGAACCAAGTGACAAGAAGGACTCTCCAACTCTGTACCCTTGATTCCACTAGCCTATCTAATAAAAGAGTAATATGCAAATTGACTGCACCTCTACTACATCCACAAGCCACGCCCACCAGCCAATCAGGAGCGAGTATGCAAATTAACCAAGCCAAGATGGCTATGGCCACGGAGAGAGCAGGAGGCTTGGGTTTCTCTGGCAATGGAGGAAGCCAAGCTTCCTGCACACCCTGGCTGGCCCAGACCTCCGCTCAAGGCTACAAAGTTTCAATTATAGAAGATAAATAAATCCCAACAAAAATGGCGGTAGCGACGGAGCTTGAGAGAGCAGGAGGTTTGGGTTGCCCCCGGCGATGGAGGAAACCAAGCTTCCTGGCCTGCCCTGGCTTCCGCTCAAGGCTACAAAGTTTCAATTATAGAAGACTAGAGGCCCGAAGCACGAAATTCGTGCACAGGGTCCGTCAGCCCAACCTGCACCCTCTACAATCCAGGAGCTCTCAGGGGATGTCCTACTGATGGCTTAGGCCCACTCCCGTGGTTCTCTGCTCTCTGCGGGGCCTCGGGGTTTCGCTACAGCCATGGAGATGAAGCCCCCATGCCCCACTGTCCACTCTCTGCCTGCCGCCGCCATGTGCCATGCGAAGGAAGTCCCAATGGCCTGCAGTGTGCTCTGTCTGCCAGGCCTGGGGGCTTCACCGACACCGACACACTAAGGAAGCCCCCATGCCCTGTTATCCGGGCTCTGTCTGTGGGGCCTGGGGGTGTTCCTGCCACCACCTTGCTAAGGAAGCCCCCAAGACCTGTTGTCTGGGCTCTGTTTGCCACGTCTGGGGACTTCCCTGCCACTGCCACGCTAAGGAAGCCCCCAAGCCCTGCTGTCCAGGCTCTCTCTGCCAGGCCTGGGGTTTCCTTGCTGCCGCTGTGCTAAGGAAGCCCCCAAGCCCTGCTGTCTGGGCTCTGTCTGCTGGTCCTGGGGCTTCCCCACTGCTGTCGTGCTAAGGAAGCCCCCAAGCCCTGCTGTCTGGGATCTGTCTGCCATGTCTGGGGGCAGATCCAGCCTCGCCACTTGGTCCCCGTGAACCCCGGCAGGGATGACAGGCCCAGACACTGCAGCAGTGGTGGAGCGGGGAGGCTGGATCTGCCCCCTCTGGAGGGGGCCTTGCTGCTCCAGTGGACAGGACCAGATCCAGCCTTGCTGCTCCAGTGGACAGGACCAGACACTCCAGCAGCAGGGCTGAGGGGACTGGGCGCTGCCATCTTGTGGCTATGGGGTCCGGCATTTTGTTGCAGAGTGACGGTTAATTTGCATATTACTCTTTTATTAGATAGGATAAATAAATCCCAAAAAAATGGCTGCAGCCACAGAGCAAGCAGGAGGTTTGGGTTTCCCCGGCGATGGAGGAAGCCAAGCTTCTTGGCCTGCCCTGGCCTCCACTCAAGGCTACAAAGTTTCAATTATAGAAGATAAATAAATCCCAGATCCCAGGACCTCCGCTTGGGTCGCCGGGGGGCATGGCTGGCCTGAAAACCACTACAGGCCCCTTTCCCAGGGCGCCCCACTTCCCAAGGGAACCCCCACCCTGATCCGGGACACCCTTCAGGGCAAACCAGCTGGCCCCCACCCATGCACCAAGCCTCTATCCTATCTAATAAAAGAGTAATATGCAAATTGACCGTCACTCCAACACACAAGATGGCTGCCTCCATGTGGTCAAAGATCCTGCCCCCATGTAGACACAAGATAGCCACCACAAGATGGCCAGCAGGGGAGGGCAATTGGGAGGGACCAGGCCTGCAAGGGAGGGCAGTTGGGGGCAATAAAGCCTGCAGGGGAGGGCAGTTAGGAGTGACCAGGCTTGCAGAGGAGGGAAGTTGGGGGCGACCGGGCCTGCAGGGAAGGGCAGTTGGGGGGGACCTAGGCCTACAGGGGAGAGCAGTTGGGGGGGACCAGGCCTGCAGGGAAGGGCAGTTAGGGGTGACCAGGCCTGAAGGGGAAGGCAGTTAGGGGCAAACAGGCTGGCAGAGGAGCAGTTAGGCATCAATCAGGCTGGCAGGGGAGTGGTTAGGTGGTGATCAGGCTGCCAGGCCGAAGCGGTTAGAGGCAATCAGGAAGGCAGGCAGGCAAGCAAGCAGTTGGGAGCCAGCAGTCCTGGATTGTGAGAGGGCAGTCAGACATCCCTCAAGGGGTCCCAGATTGGAAAGGGTGCTGGCTGGGCTGAGGGACACACACCCCCATGCACGAATTTCATGCACCAGGCCTCTAGTAACAAAATAAGGAAAGCTAACACCTACCAATTAAGATATAAATGTGATTTCATGAGTTGTCAGTGATTCCCCATAACTTTTACAAAATTATTACTTAGGTTTTTACCAATAGCTCCATAATCTGAAGCAGAATTTATTTACATTTTAAGATATTCTTTATTATTAGCAAAAACATTGTCAAGGATGGTCTTAAACATTGTTGAATATGATGCTCTTAATTGCAGATTTTGTATACGTGGTCTCTTAGCTCTCAGTGTGATCCCACAAAATATTGTTTCACAAACATTTATGCCAACTTATCCAGGATATTTTTGTTCTGCTTCTCCATCCGATAATGTAAGAACTGAAAGTATTATTAAAGAAGTCACCAAACAACCATTTTTGGTTATGACACAAAGACATTTCACATTTTTTTAATAAAAAGGTGATAGGGGTAATTAGTCACTAGTTGTTCATAACTTGGCAGAAAATTGCTAAGTTTACAAAAACTACTTAAAAACAGAGAAAAAAACCTTATTAATGAAATGTCACAAAATATCATGGTTCATTAGTTCTAACTTGCTGATATCTACTGAATTAACCATAGGCTTTTAAATGGTTCCTTTTATGCAAACATTTTTTTAAAATTTGAAAAATATTAATCATTAAATTAACCAAATACAAAAATTAGTAAGTATATAAAATATAATTATTAAATATCTATAATTTTAAAATATCTAAAGCTTCTTACTTGAAGATTACAATGTGAAAAAATATTTAAATTCAACCAAATTAATTATTATGAAGCAGCTTTAATTTTAATTCTTGGATTTACTGAACTTAAGAAAGTATTTAGCAACCTGTTTATGTGTTATTATGTGTTGTAATTAAAGCAGTAAATGTATTCATAGGCACATTTATTAAAAAAATATATAATAGCATGTGTTTAGAATTCTTGGTTTTGTTAACCACAAAGTTGCAAAAAAAGTTAAAAACTCTTGAAAGCTCCATGTCTTTGTATCTTCATTTTATTCTTCATTTGTTTGTAGTACCTAAGTAAGGATTTTCTTGATTAATGATATTAGGTTTTATTTTCATTGCACAAATTTCCACATGGATGAGATTCTCCTTAAGTTTAGGTGTTGAGCCCTAACCGGTTTGGCACAGTGGATAGAGCATCAGCCTGTGGACTCAAGGGTCTCAGGTTCGATTCTGGTCAAGGGCATGTACCTTGGTTGCACGCACATCCCCAGTGGAGGGTGTGCAGGAGGCAGCTGATCGATGTTTCTCATCAATGTTTCTAACTCTCTATCCCTCTTCCTTCCTCTCTGTAAAAAATCAGTAAGATATATTATAAAAATAAAAAAAAAAGTTGAGGTGTTGAATTCTTAAATAAACTAGTAGAAATGTGATATTGGTTTAAAGTGAAATGAAACAGTGGAAAATGTATACAAAGGTATCCAGGTCTGGTCACACACAACATTTTCTTAATTCTCCCCAGAAACAATAAGGGAAAATAACTTATCAGGTTCTCTTACTTTTTATTTCTGTTTCTAATATTTTGTGTGTGAGAGTCATCTGAAATAGAATCAAATGTTTATTAAATATATTTCTAGCCCTAACCAGTTTGGCTCAGTGGATAGAGTGTCAGCCTGCAGACTCAAGAGTCCCAGGTTCGATTCTGGTCAAGGGCATGTACCTTGGTTGTGGGCACATCCTCAGTAGGGAGTGTGCAGGAGGCCACTGATTGATGTTTCTCTCTCATTGATGTTTCTAACTCTCTATCCCTCTCCCTTCATCTCTGTAAAAAATCAATAAAATATAATATATATATATATATATATATATATATATATATATTTCTAACTGCAAAATCAAAGTAAAATATTGATTTATCAGTTACTTTTAAATCTACTTTATTAATAAATATTACAAATGGGGAAAAATAGATGGACAGTTGTGAGTATGTGAAACAGTTTATTCTTGTATTATTATTTATCATTGTATTATTTTCCATATAAAAAACTGTAAACCTACTTTTGCCCACATTGTATTTTTATTTTAACACTAGGGGCCCAGTGCACAAATTCGTGCACCTTGAAAGGAACTGTGGGCCTCAAGCCTGCGGTGGGCACAGGGGTAGGTCTCAGCCCATCCTCTGCACCCCCACCTGGCCCTTCCCACCACGGCCCCGGTCCCCTCTCTGCCAGCAGCCCTGCTCCTGCTGCCACCACTCCCAAATGCTGACAGTGCCGACCCCGCTCGCACCCACTGATGGTGCGGAGTGATTGCGGCTGATGCCAACAATAGGTGTGAGTAGGGCCAGCACTGTCAGCAGGTGTGAGTGGCGGCTGCTGCCCCAATCACCCTCGGGAGCAGGGGGAGGTGGAGAAGCCCTCAGGGGGTATCGGGGCCAGCAGCCGCCGCTCGCACCCACTGACAGTGCTGAGTGATTGGGACCGGTGCTGGGCACCAGCAGCAGATGCGAGCAGCAGCTCTGGCACTGGCAGCGGGTGCGAGCGCTAGGCAGGACCGCGGCACACAGGAGCAAAGAATTTTCAGTAACCACCAGAGGCTTGCCCCGATGACAGCGACCGATGCCCTGACTTGGTCTGGCACCTCCCGCTCACCTGCTCCACCATCCTGCCGCAGCTGATGCCCGCCATGTTCTGTGCGTGCCTCCTGGTGGTCAGCGCACATCATAACAACCAGTTGTTCGGTTCTTCCACCGTTTGGTCTATTTGCATATTAGGGTTTTATATATACAGATATGTTTGAGAGCTAAAACATATTGTGAATAATATTTTCCTTGAGGATATCTCTGCATCTACTTTTCATAATTATTTTATATATACTCTAGGGACCATTCTGCATAGAAGGGTTATAATTATAAGCATTTGCTTATAAATATTATATTTTAAAGATTTAAGCCATATCTGTATCTCTTACTATGCCATATAAACATACATATACAGAACTGTATATTAAAATCACAGTTCACTAGTTGCTCACTTAACAGAATAGTTTTGTTTAATACAATATGAAATCATATATTTAGAACTTAAGCTTGAAATTCTATAACTCAATGTGCACTTTAAATAGAAATTAAACTTTTCATTTGGTTTTAATAGGAGATCTATTTTCATGGTTGATAGTAGCGCATTTGCTTAGCAACAAAACTTGCTTCCATTTGATTTTAGAAGGCCTGATCTAGTTTAAACATTACATATGTATTTTGGCTGAATGTAAAACTTATCACAGATGTATGATTTCAAATTGCAAGAATGCTTGCAAAACTGGGCAATCGAGCTCAGACCACTGTATCAGATAGTATAGATATCATTAAAACATTTCCTTTGCGTAATGTTCAGATAAAAATCATTCTACCATCTGAACGTAAGAACTGGAGTCTTTAGGAAAAGTCAAAAGACTTTTCAGAAAGAGAGCCTTCTGAAATTCAGGTTTAGCTCAGAAGGTAACTAAGGCTAGACTGAATAATGAGTTACTAATTAAAAAATCAGACATCAATGGTCTGAAAAAGTAATGTTTGCCAAGAAATCCCAGGGGACAGACTGGCATCAGTAGATATTTAATAAGTGTTTGTTGAATAAACAGCAAATAAACACTCAAAGTCAAAGCAGGCAAAGTTTGATTTAAATGGTGTTTGTTACTGCTCCCTTTCAGCCACTCACTGTTGGAGCCACACAGTAACCAGAGATGAGTAGGTCTATCAAGGAGAAGAGAAACCACAGGCTCCATGTTCAAAGGCAGAGGTGCTAAACATTACCAGAGATTTTTGTGTGCACCTGAGTGCAACCACTATTTAGTAACTAAAAGAGAATCATATAATAGTGATTGCCATTTATAAAACAAAGTCATTAGATATTCTTTGAGAGATCAAGTTTCTTACCAAATATCAATTTTAGCCCCAAGTTGAGTTTTTTTTAACAACCAGGCATAATATATATATGAGGGGGGAAAATTAAGGAATAAATAAAATGTTCTCAGAAGAGCAGTTGTTTTTTCCCCCATTTCACATGATTAGATATTTCAGCAAACATTTTATGCTATAAAATAAAATTTGCATATGTTTTTCAAAATTTCAACATATTGAGCAATTTTATGAAAACAAAAACTTTGTCATTTGTATTCAGTTTACCAGAAGACACATTAATGCATGTAATTCACTTCTATGAAGTAAAATGTATTAAGACTCTTTAATATAAGATAGAAAACATAGCTAGGGAATTGAAGGTCAGGAACCCTGAGTTAGCATTCTAGCTTTGCCAATCATAGACATGCAATTTAACCTTGTTGACTTTTACTTCCATAAGGAAGAGTATTGAAATAATACTATTTAGCCCCATAGAGTTGTTTTGAAAATGAGCCATCTTGTTGCAAGTGCTACATTAGTGCTGCATTCAACCAACAAATTGATTATTGGCCAGCACTAGGCTAGCTGCTGGGAACAAAAAGTAAAGATATGTAACTTTCTTGCCCTTGAGAAGCTCACTCTCTAATGAAAAAACAGACATGAAGTTACAACACATGATAATAAATCTCTAACGCAGCCTAGTACCTAGTTCTTAGGCACCTGGATTGCACATGGAAATAAAATTCTAAAACCATGGTCCCATCATAGAATATTCCACTTGTTTTACTTTCTTGTCTATGGTAATCGCAGTGGCAATGAGACTGCAAAAAGTCAAGTCAGCAAAAGCAATTCCCAGGTCCTTTTGAGGTATGAGGACATGGAAAATCTCCATTCCCAGGAAGCTGTGAGATCATGTCTGATTTAAGTCCCAATCATAAACAAAGCAGGCCTCACGCTGGGTTTCATGTGTAGACTTTCATGTCCAGTCCCTGTAACGAGGTGATAAGGCCTGTGTCACAGTTAGTCAGTAGCAGGCGATGGCAATTAACAGGATTGCACTAACCTGGAGATGTGCCAAGCTGGCAAAAGAAGGATTAGGAAGTAAATGAAATGAGCAACCATGAACCAGCAAATAGGGCTTAATGGACAGTACAAGGCAGTGAGGCAAAAATAGGCCAATTTGTTCTCATTGATTTTCACTGCCCATTGAGCTGCATTCCCCTCTCGCTTTATAATGCATTTATCTTGGCCTGGGCAAGTTCTCTGGCTGTCATTCTGAGGACAATTGCATTGACCGGGACAACACCATGAATGACTAGAGTGGACCAAAGTGAAATTTTACCGACAGAGTTCTGTTTCAGGCACCCTGACGTGATGTTCTGATGACTTGAAGAGTCAGAGAAAGAAATTCCAATGAGGGCTTTACATTAAAACTCATGAGATCCCCGAGAGGGCTTTGTTGAGAGGAATGGAAGTAAATATTGCAGAATTGTATTCGATTTGTGTGTTATTCCTTATTTATAAACTAGGAGCCAGGTGCACAAAATTTGTGCATGGGGGTGTGTGTCCCTCAGCCCAGCCTGCACCCTCTCCAATATGGGACCTCTCAAGGGATGTCCAACTGTCCAACTAAACGGCAGTCGGACATCCCTCTCACAATCCAGGACTGCTGATTCCCAACTGCTCACCTGCCTGCCTTCCTGATTACCCCTAACCACTTCTGCCTGCCAACCTAATAAACCCCTAACCACTCCCCTGCCAGCCTGATAGCCCCTAACTGCCCTCCCCTGCAGGCCTGGAAAACCCTAACTGCCCTCCCCTGCAGGTCTGGTACCCCCCAACTACTCTCCCCTGCAGGCCTGGTCCCTCCCCCAGAACGGCTCTCCCCTGCAGGCCTTGGTCCCTCCCAACTGCCCTTCCCTGCAGGCCTGGTCGCCCCCAACTTCCCTCCTCTGCCGGCCTGGTCACCCCTAACTGCCCTCCCCTACAGGCTTGATTGCTCCCAACTGCCCTCCCTTACAGACCTGGTCCCTCCCAACTGCCCTCCCCTGCTGGCCATCTTGTGGTGGCCATCTTGTGTCCACATGGGGGCAGGATCTTTGACCACATGGGGCAGCCATCTTGTGTGTTGGAGTGATGGTCAATCTGCATATTACTCTTTTATTAGATAGAATAGAGGCCTGGTGCATGGGTGGGGGCCAGCTGGTTTGCCCTGAAGGGTGTCCTGGATCAGGATGGATGTTCCCTTGGGGCATGGGGTGGCCTGAGTGAGGGGCTTGTGGTGGTTTGCAGGCTGGCCACGCCCCCGGCGACCCAAGTGGAGGCCCTGGGATCTGAGATTTATTTATCTTCTATAATTTAAACTTTGTAGCCTTGAGTGGAGCCAAGCCTCCTGCTTACTCTTGTGGCCACAGCCATTTTTATTGGGATTTATTTATCTTCTATAATTTAAACTTTGTAACCTTAAGTGGAGTCCTGGGCCAGCAAGGGCAGGCGGAAAGCTTGGCTTCCTCCATCGCCAGGAGCAACTCAAGCCTACTGCTCTCTCCAGCTCCGTGGCCGCTGCCATTTTTGTTGGGATTTATTTATCTTCTATAATTGAAATTTCGTAGCCTTGAGTGGAGGCCTGGGCTCGCCAGGGTGTGTGAAAAGCTTTACTTCCTCCATTGTCAGAGAAACCCAAGCCTCCTGCTTGCTCCATGGCTGCAGCCATCTTGGTTGGGTTAATTTGCATGCTCACTCTTGATTGGCTGGTGGGTGTGGCTTGTGGGTGTAGCGGAGTGGTGGTTAATTTGCATATTACTCTTTTATTAGATAGGATAATTTATCAAAGTAAATGAAAACACTCTAACCTGCCATCCCACCAGTTCTGAATCATGTCCAGTGGAAGTGCCATATGATTTCTGCTACTGAGAGTAAATAAAACTTGGTGACCATTTGTTGTTCACTGGTTATTATAAGAGAAAAGTGGTGCAGCTACTTAATCTCTAAGAATAGGCCAATGGTGCCAGCAAGGCTAGGACACTAAGCGGTATCTCCACCTGGCGTTAGTCCTTCCTCCTTGCCTCTCTATTTTTTTTCCTCACCACTTCTTGTCTCCTGGCTTTGTTCCCTCTTTGTTTCTTTCACTTTGTCTCTATCTCTCCTCTCTCTTCTCCCTCCATATTTACTAGATGTCTTCTTTCTTATTCTCCCTACTCCAAAAAGTGAATATACTGCCTCCAACATCAAAAGCCCATCAGGATCATTCACATTTGTCCACTAGATTATCTGACAATCATGTTGCACATGATTTCTTTAGAGCCCTACCACTTATGATTAACCTCAGAATGAAGTGGCTTCCGAGATTTTGAAATTCCATCAGTTTATTATGGGGAAAATTTTTTTCTATCAAGTTTCAAGTGAAACGGAACATCTTGCCATGAATTTGAGTCAAGTTTTCATGTCTTTAAAAGAAACTCAGACAGGACAGAAAATATTTATCTACCCATAATAGAAAGATTGTATTGTGTTAAAAAGTAATGGACAAGGTGCACAGAGAATTGTGGTTGGTAATTACCTCATTGTGAATCGCCCTATGAAAGAGGCCACACTGGAACATTCGGCAATTCAGAGTCCCTTATCATGCATTACAGAGAGCAACAGGAGCTCAGTGGTCACCCACGCTGCACCCAAGGAGGTCTCTGAGTTTTCCTTGGCTATGCTGCACCTAACATAGCTCATGAGAACTAATGAGATTCCAACCTGACAAGGAATGGCTGCACGCCTGAAAGATACTATTTTTTCCCCCTCCAAGTTAATTAACAGGCTTTTTTCATGAGTTCAGTCAAATAATCATTATTTTCTCTAGTTACCATTGTAAATAATGCCTCATTCAATTATTTGGCACTGTGACATGCATACCAAGAAATGATGAGGATAGCTGGTGAGTCTACTGACTTGACCACAAATATGTGATTCCTTTGTTTTTGTTTTTCTGTATGTTTTAAAATAACAAACTAGAAAAAAAAAAAGTAAGATTAAAGAAAAATAAAACAAAAACAAACCAAAAAAGAGAATACAATAATCCTATCTAATAAAAGAGTAATATGCAAATTGATGGCACCTCTGCTACACCCACAAGCCATGCCCACCAGCCATGCCCACCAGCCAATCAGGAGCAAATATGCAAATAAACCCAACCAAGATGGCTGCAGCCACAGAGAGCAGGAGGGAAACTTGGGTTTCCCCGGCAATGGAGGAAGCCAAGCTTTCCACCTGCCCTTGCCAGCCCAGGCCTCCACTCAATGCTACAAAATTTCAATTATAGAAGATAAATAAAGCCCAACAGAAATGGCAGCAGCCACAGAGCTGGAGAGAGCAGGAGGCTAGGGTTGCCCATGGCGATGGAGGAAGCAAAGCTTCTGCAGCCCTGGACTGCTTTGGCCTCCACTTAAGGCTACAAAGGTTCAATTATGGAAGATACATAAATCCCAACAGAAATGGCTGCTGCCACTGAGCGAGCAGAGGGCTTGGCTCCACTCCAGGCTACAAAGTTTCAATTGTAGAAGATAAATAAATCCCAGATGCCAGGGCCTCTGCTTGGGTCGCCAGGTGGCATGGCTGGCCTGCAAACCAACACAGGCCCCTCGCCCAGACCACCCCATGCCCCAAGGGAACCCCCACCCTGATCCTGATCCTGGACACCCTTCAGGGAAAACCAGCTGGCCCCCACCTGTGCACCAGACCTCTATCCTATCTAATAAAAGAGTAATATGAAGATTGACCATCACTCCAACACACAATATGGCTGTCCCCATGTGGTCAAAGATCCTGCCCCATGTGGACACAAGATGGCTGCCACCAGATGGCCAGCAAGGGAGGGCTGTTGGGAGAGACCCTGCCTGCAAGGGAGGGCAGTTGTGGGTGATCAGGCCAGCAGGGGAGGGCAGTTGGGAGGGACCAGGCCTGCAAAGGAGGGCAGTTGGGGGCAATCAAGCCTGCAGGTGAGGGCAGTTAGGGGTGACCCAGCTGGCAGAGGAGGGAAGTTGGGGGTGACTGGGTCTTCAGGGAAGGGCAGTTGGGGGGACCCAGGCCTGCAGGGGAGAGCAGTTGTGGGGGACAAGGCCTGCAGGGGAGGGCAGTTTGGGATGACCAGGCCTGCAGGGGAGGGCAGTTAGGGGCAAACAGGCTGGCAGGGGAGCAGTAAGGCATCAATCAGGCTTCCAGAGGAGTGGTTATGGGGTGATCAGGCTGGCAGGCAGAAGCGGTTAGGGGCAATCAGGAAGGCAGGCAGGTGAGCAGTTGGGAGCCATCAGTCCTGGATTTTGAGAGGGATGTCCGACTGCCCGTTTAGGCCCGATCCCACCGGGCAGTCGGACATCCCTCGAGGGGTCCCATATTGGAGAGGGTGCAGGCTGGGCTGAGGGACACCTCCCCCCATGCAGGAATTTCATGCACTGGGCCTCTAGTATCTTCAATAAAAGGGAGAAGGAAAGAGGCAGAGGCAGAGAGGAATGGGATAAATCTTGGATGTCAAAGGTTACATTATTATTGGTTATTAGTTCTCTCCTCACTGATGCTTTGCTTCCCAATAGACTGCTCCCCTTCTATTAAGAAACTTTTATTCCTTAGATGCACCCTGGGAATTAAACATTCAGCTGCTAAGGTACTTTCCTGGAACTGTTGCTACTGAACCCAGAAGAGATGCAGGGGGGCATTTCAAAATCCAAAAAGTGTTAACTGCAGCTGCTAAGCAGAAAAAGGAGCCTTATTCTAAGTTATGCATTACATGACACATGCATTTGATGTTTCTTCATATGTTTCCAAAGAAGCATGTGCAACATATCACACTCAAACTGTCACCATCTGAAACACAGAGAGCAGCACATAAGCAAATGTTCCAGTGAGAGTATATTGTGTTCACCTGTCCCACCTGAGGCACCTGGAAATAACCATATCTCCATACACATGGTAGCTTTGCTTTAACAAAGTGGAAGCTTCTGTGCTGAAATTAATTTAATTTTAGCTAGATTAATTTATACTAATAAGGGCCTTCTGAATATTTTATTTTTTCCTGTGGATTAATCAGAATATTCTCTGAATTGATCTGCATTTCTCTATTTCTTTCCCAACTCCTATTTATTATATCATATTTTCTTCCTGGAAATTATACACTTTTTTCATATCACTCCTATACTTAAAAATCTTCAATGGTTTTCTCATTGCCAAAAATTTAAGCTCAAAGGCCTTAGCTCAACACTTAAAGTTCTCTAACATCTGGCCTCAACTTACCTATGGTAATCTGCCTCATCTCCTCTACATTTAAACATAATTCTGCATCAAAGTGGTCACTGCTGTCCCATTAAAAATTTTTGCAGTGCCCCTCCCCCCCCCCCCCCCCCGCAAAAAAAAAAAATAATCCCATGAGTTTTCTGAAAGTAATTATATTTTTCTTTGGCTTAAAATGAACAGCTCCCCCCTTCCATCTGCCTTTGTTCTGTCTACTTCCCAGTGTCCACTTGCTGGGGAAGGATTTCTCCTCCTGTGCATCACTCTTGGGACTAGTAGAGTCCCCTGGTAAATGTGTAGCTGGAGTACAAAAAAAAAAAAAAGTCTAGAAACTAGGAAGAGGGACTGGGTTTCAGTTCCAGCCCTAATACACAGCAATAATATGACCTTCAATAAGTCATTTAACCCTCTTGCCCTCCATTTCCTCATTTGTAAAATAGGCTTAATACTAACTACTTTGAATGCCTCAATTTCAAAATCACATAAGAAAATGTCTGAAAAAAGTACTTTGAAAATAATAAAGTACTCTTCGAATATAACATATGATGACAATTATCTTCAAAAGAACTAGCATTTCATGAGCACTTATAATATGCCAGGCAATGTTCTGCCTAATAACAACAGCTAAATGATTTGTCCAAATTAAAAAAAAAAATGGGTAAGAAAAAGAACTGGAATTCAAAGTTAACTGGGCACCAGAGCCTGCTTTCATCATACATTTTACTGCCTCCCATTCTGTCTTAAATTCATATTAACATGTATTAGTCTCATGAAGTCCCTAAGGCTGATCATCACAGCTCATCTTCTTTGTATCTTCCACACGACTTTCACACTTGCTCTTCCCTTTGCGAGAATGCTTGTCACATGGCACACAGGGATGACTCCCCTTCTTCAGAACTTTGCTCAAATGACACCTTCTCTATTAGGTCTTCTCTGATGACCATATTAAAAATTATAACATTCCAGTCTTTCCTATCCACCTCATCTATTTTATCTTCTCTATGTCATTTATTAGATCCTACACATTTTATATGTTTATGTGTTTTCATTGCCTTGTTCCATTAGAATGTAAGTTCCATGAAGCTGGGATTTTTGCTGTTTTATTTACTACTAGAGGCCTGGTGCACGAATGCATGCATGGGTGGGGTCCCTCTTGGTGGCCTGCGGGGATTGGGTCGAAACCCACAGTCCAACACCACCTGCAGCTCCTACCTGCCACTCCCACTCATCCCGGCCCCAGAGCGCCTGCGGCGGGCTCGCACCCAATCAGTCCCGATCGGGAGAGGCTAGCACTGGCCATGAGCCCTGCTTCTGGCACCCTCCTGAGGGGAGTGGCCTGCAGGATCAGGCTAAAACAGGCTCTCCAACATCTCCCAAGGGGTCCCAGATTGCTAGAAGGTGCAGGCCAGGCAAAGTGACCCAACCGGTGCACGATTGGGGTTGGGAAGGGACCGCAAGAGGGCTCCAAGGCGTGTCTGGCCCCGTCTTGCCCAGTCCTGATCAGGGCTGATTGGGGCCGGCCGGCCAGGGAGGGACACGGGAATTTGGCCAGCCGGGGAGGGACCGTGGGAGGGCTCCAGGGCATGTCTGGCCCATCTCGCTCAGTCCCAATCGGCCGGACCACAGCAGCAAGCTAACCTACCAGTTGGAGTGTCTGCCCCCTGGTGATCAGTGCACATTATAGCGAGCAGTTGAGTGGTCTTAGCATATTATTAGCATATTACGCTTTGATTGGTTGACTAGTCGACCAGTCACTGGACGACCAGACACTTAGCATATTAGGCTTTTATTATACAGGATTGTATCCACAGTGGTCAGATAGTGCGTGAAACATATTAGGTACTCAGTGAATAATTGATATTAAATTAATGATTTAGCTTAGCATGTGACTGATAACATGATTCTGAATTTCTTAACTAAAGGCCATTAACACTTTTATTCAATTATGTAGAACTGGAATATAGATGGTTTTTACAATTGTGGCATTCTTTTTAAATCAGTCCTGGGACTATGTCATTTGCATTAAGAGGTGCAATAAATGCACTTGGAACCGGATAGGCTGGTAAAAAATATAGTTTATTTTTAACTCTGAACAAGTTTTTATTTTGTTTTGTTTTTAAATCTGTAAAAAAATATTTACGAAAAGAAAAATATCTTCATAGGATAAGCTTCTATCTTCTGTAAAGAATTTGTCCATCATAATGGCATATGCCAGATGGGGCAAAAGAAGGTTTACAGTTGTGAAAATGTAAGAGTTTATTCTTGTATTATTATTTTTAATTATTGTATTGTTTTCCACATGAACTACTGTAAACCTGCATTTGTCCCACTGTGCATATTCATATTGATCATGGAATAAAATCTAAAAATTCCTAATTATGAGCTGCAAGTCATTTTAGGACATAGTCTCTCTCTGCATGTATATGTTCAGCTCTTTTCACTCCCCACCTCAGAGGCAAAATAGCACAGTAACTACAGCACAAGCTCTGCAGACAAGCCACCTGGGCTTGAATCTCTTGGTCACGTTAATTTCTTTAAGTCTCATGTTCCCCATCAGTAAAATGGGGATAAAAATATTAACTAAATCCTAGAGTCCTTATGAAGAGAAATGAAATTATCACATGAAGCACTAAACAAACTGTCCAGCATAAGGTAAGTTTTGGGTCATTGCTCCTTTTTATGAACCTCCCTCCTTCTCATGCATTTGTGCCTCTGAATATCAGGTTCTTCTGTGTAAAACACTTTTCCCTAACTTATCCAAATAGCAAATACCTACTTATCTTTCATGTGTCAACTCAAATGCTGTTTTCTCTGAGAGGACTTCCCTGACTTTGCAATTCAGACTAAGCAATTACCCCTCTGAAGTCCCAACTTCATATCGCACATATTTTGACTTTGACAACATTATGCTCCATTGGTTTTCTACTGGAATATAAATACCTTGAAGACAGAAAACATTAATTTAATTTTTGTGTCACCAGTGCCTGACACATAGTTATCACTCAATAATGATGTATTGACTACATGAATTAATGACTTGAGTTTTCACTTATTTGCTTTTAAGTGAGATTCAGCCCTCAGAATACATCTATGTGTACCCTATTTTAAGATTAAGTGATTATTTATATGTTCAGTGTAAAATTCTTTCAGTATACTTTGTAGGAGGCAACACTTTCCCCTTCATCCTGATGTTTTGTTTTGTGTGTTTTTTTCCATGTGAAACAAGGTCAACTTATGCAAATTCTTAGTCTTTCAACTTTTTCGTTCACTCCTTATCACATATGAGTTCTTAACTACATAGAAGAGTTTGGAATAAACACTGTTCTTGCTGGGCCAAGTCTCTCTCCTGCTCTTTCAAGAGTGGATCTACCTACAAAGAGTACAGGTTCTTAATTGCCATGCGAAATAGTCAGCTTGAGCATGAAAATCTTGCCCTCATGGTGGAAGCTCTTGACTGTTCAAAATTCTACCAATTTTGAGTTTCATTATCAGGAAGCTAGTTTGTCATCAGTTATAAGCCACATTGGCCAATGAGAACAGTATCAGTAATAAAGCTGATATTTTTGTTTCCATTCTCCTTCCTCTTTTATCCTTTTTTTCAACTCATTTATAATTCGAATATGGGAAAATGAGTCTCTTTACCAGACTCCTGAAATCCCAAATATCTTTTATAATTTAATTATGCTTGCACTATGACATAAATTAAAATATATTACCCATGATTGTTCCCATGCCTGAAAATTGGGTCCATGTATCTCAAGGAACCTTGAATGTATATAAGAATCTGCACACAGATACAGAAAATGTTCACTATGATTTTGAATGAAAATGAAATAAACCTTTTGAATCCACTATGACACTACAGTAAAGCATGGTCTCCCGCACCAATATAAATCAATATGGTGGTACTCAAATAATATGTAAGAGAGAAAGAAGT